>NW_010297544.1:0-42945 GCF_000700745.2 Antrostomus carolinensis | reverse complement strand
TAATGTCTGTTTGGTGTCAACATGCTTTTTCTAAAGGGAAGGCATTCTTTTTTTTTTAAAGTGTATACACATGCATAGATATATATCTATATAGATATATGTATCTATATAGATATATCTCTCTATGCATGTGTATACAGCCGTACAAACATATTTGTACCTTTACAGAGATTAATCAAGTTTTAATCCCCAAGAATGACCACAGAAAAGCCCAGAACACCCTTGCCAAGTAACCAACTGCACAGACCAGATTCACACAGCAGTTCACTCAACATCTACCGAGTCGGGTGTTGCACATACCATCCTCTTCACTATCTGCGTCAGTCATATCTGCTAGTTTGGGGTTGGACGGCTGCCGACTATGCCACTGAGGCATCTTCGATGAAATACAGGCCACCGGTTCACTACCGAGAGAAGCTGATGAAAGTCTAGAGAGGTCACTGTGCAGCATCTTTGACCTCTGCACTGCCACACTATAGTCTGGAGGTTTTAGGTGTGGGTGATGGGGTGATCCTTCCTTTATGTCCGCTAAAGAAATCCCCATATATCCCGGAGGGGTGGGCGGTGGCTCCCTATACCTATCGTCCTTCTTAGGTGAGGTGACACAGTACACTGGGCACAAGAAATAAGCAATGGAAATGTTAAAGAAGGAAAAAAAAAAACAAAGGAAACAAAACGTTAAAAAATCATGAAATGTTACAATGGCAAAACAGAAACTGATAACAAAATGCAAATGCAGAAACACCGGTTATAACGACAGCAGCAGATATTTACGCTTTCATTTCTGTTTTCTACTTGTTTTAAGAAGTCAGAGTAGCAATAGAACCCATGAATTCATTAGGCAAGAGGCCAATTAGGCAGCAACAGGACTATAACCCTTTCTACACTCAATTTCTAATTACACCTCATTACATTCCCTACTCCTGCGGCTCCGCTCCACGGCGGGACGCTGAGGAGCGCGATGGACAGAGAGCTCAGCACGGCGATGCTGCCGCCTCAGCCTGCTCCCCCTCTCTGTTATGGGCTGGGAAATGGAAATAAAAAGAAATTAAGGCAACTAGCCCAAAGTTCCTCTGCACGGTGTGCTAGAGACCCATGGCAAGAACTGTTGGTTGACTTCAACAACATCCACTTCATCACCCATCAGTGGCTTAACAGAAATTCATTCTAAAATATCGCTGTATCAATTCATGGGTAACAAGACATTAAACCACCCGATATCAGCTATGCTACAGGAAAGAAAAAACCCTCTAGTATCACATGAAACTGCTCCTATGAGGTAAGCTATATACAGAGCTGGCATTCATTATTTTGCATTTTCTAAAATACTATTTTACATAAATAATAATTATTTTGCATTTTCTAGTAAACAATAGCTTAGCATGCCCATAGTTTCCTTCCCTGTTCATCAGCAGTTCAGGTCACACAGGCTCTCAAACCAAAAGCTTAAATTTTTAAGTTCCCCCCACGCCCCCAGGTCTGGGGCTCATGTGCATGTTAAATTGGGCTTTTTCCACGTACATGTTGCAACAGGAGAGTTTCAAAGCTAGGGTAATTTTTTTTAAATCTGTCAGTTGAGTGAATTTGCATTCTTCTTGTGGATACATTTTAAACAGTGCCATGTTCATTACAGTTTCATTTATTTCAGCCACTGCAATATATTCTTATCTTACAGGAACATGGAAGGGTGAAAATAAAGGTGTATTTCTTATTGTGTTGGGGACTTGGGAGGTTCTGGGTGTTGGTATTGGGAACAAGAGCTGGTTCATACCTGATGGCCTCAGTTCATGCTTGGGCTTACAGGAAAATAAAGAAAACCTAATTCCCATAGTTTGGGTTTTAGCAGATACACAGGGGGTACAGGCAGAGGCTTATAATGCTGATTTATAAGAATCATTTTCTTTTAACTATCATTTAACTGGACCCCTATGAGAAAGCAGAAGAAGCTCAGGAGGTTTTTTTCTCCCTGAAGGGATGGACAAGGGCTGGTTCTCCCAAGCAAACCCCCCACTATCAGTCTTGATTGGTTTTACAGGAGGACAGTGAGGGTGGCTATATTCTCCTTGTAAGGAGAAAGCTTCAGGCTCCCCAGAGCTAAAATCTAGCCTACTGTAATAACAGAAGGAGGAATAACGTGCCCTTTTGTAAAGTTCAATTCATAATATTTTACACATTCTATCAAAATAAAACACTCTATGAGCTTTTAATGTCCACAGCATTAAGTGTCTGTAATTTCTGTCACCCACTCACAGTCTCAGGAGGTTACAAAACCCTTTCACAAGGAACTCTCCTTCCCAAGCAGCTGATTAATCAAATATCCACTTTCTAAAGAAAATAGGGTGAAATTCCACACATTGGTTAAGGGAAACGTAACTTAAAGGCAGCAATATCAATTTTTTTATGTTTACTATAGGTAAAAGTAATGGAAAAGCTTTTCCCTTTGGCTGTACAGCAATGGCACATCACCATTCCACACCTTCTCTGCTGGTGAAGGAAAGGTTCCAGCAAGAAACATTCAATGTTGAAGAGGGTAAAGATGAAGTCATCTGCCAAGGTCACATTCTGCCATTAGTATGTGGGCAGTGCCTTTCCAGCTTTGTTTTAGAGGTTTTCAGGCAAAAAAAAAAAAGCTTGTGCCAACTCTGCTGGGGCACTATTCAACACCAGTACTCATTAAGCAAACGAACTGAAGATTGTTGTTTCATTTACGATATTCTGAACTGATGGAATCATTACAGACTCTGGCAACAAGCTGTTTGTAGAGAAGAAGCAAACGGTGAAATAAAGTGAAAATATCTTTGGCATATTGTATGATGGTGAATAGTTAACAGATTTGCATTTCCAAATCAGAAATTATATCCACCTATGTCAGATCTTTGCTGAAGCAGACATATGCACGCTCTACTGAAGGACGTGGCTGAGTGTTTCTTACCAGCCTGCTATGACAGCACAAAGGAGACAAGCTATATGGTGCAGGATGTAAACAGAATTAAAAAGAAGGGGAAAAGCTGTGAGCAAAGGAAGCGTGGTACTGAATAGCTAAGACACCATCTCCTAAAAATGCTCAGAGGCTCCTGAGCAGCTTTGCAAGGCTACAAGGGCAGAGTACATGCACAGGAGTGAGCACGTTCCTTGCAAGGCTCCACCATGCTGCCTTTCTTCTACAAAGCCAAGGAGGAGAGACTCAATCCAAGACCTCCACCCTACATGCAATGTTTATTCAAGCAATTACCTTTGATAACATAAACGCCTCAAGCAATCTAGTCAGTAATTAAATTGCACTTCAGCTGCACCCTTGACTTACAGCATAGAAAGCTCTGCGCTCCGTGTTTTATCTTGTTCTTAACCAGTTCCTTTCATTTTGGCTGCTAAACTCACTAGGACAGGGAAAGAACATCTTGCTTGGTAGAACTATGCATCTTTGAAAAGACATTTTGTAGGTTTTTCTCCTTTCATATGTAGCCAAACTGCAGTTGTATAACCAAATAAACGGCAGTTTAACACAGCAAAGACAGGAAGGGAATCTGCTTTGCCCTTGAGCTTCCAGAGACCCAAGCCCTGTGGATGAAAGGAGCTTCAGAGAGGTGGGAGAGCTCTGTATCACTCAGCACTCATGCTCTTCCCTCTTGGGTTCATGGAAAGTCATATTATATGGATTTCAAGAAGCCATGCTCATTGCTCCTTGCCAGAGGAACATCTACAGTGATGATTGTTCCCAAAATCATCCAAAAAAAGGTCACACTACTGAGAGGAACTGCCTGATGTTTTCATGAAGACAGTTCTGCAGACCCATGCGGTGACTGGGAAGTGTGCTGTTTTATTATTTCAATTTTCCTAATGCAAAAGAAGATGGCTGGCAAACACGCTGTCTGTGTAGCCTTCTGATTAAAACCACGTGTAAAGCTGAATTTAACATGCCATCCAGCCCCCAGACCTGCTGATGTCATTTCTTAACAACACCAAAATGAAAACCAGATGCAGAAGCTTCCACAAGCCGTTGGCTTGGCTTACCTATCAGGCCTTTTTCTGTACTCGAAGTAACAGTTTTATAAGTTGTATCAGCGCCTGGTTTAGAGTCCAAAACCTCCGTCTGCTCTGCTGTAGAGTTCTCCAGCCCCCTCCGCTTAATTGTCCCATAGTTTGTTTCGTAGGTGTCTGACAGTGAGCTGGAGGAGGCCCAGCTCTGCCGAGACTGATCGAGCTCCACGCTGGCTTTCGACTGCCTGTTGGTTTTGGAAAAGGCTTCAGAATACAAATAAGCCTCCTCAGAGTAACAGTTTGTGGGATCAACTTCAGCTATAGGTCCGTCCAGCTGAGTGTGACGGTAAGAATTGAGGAGATCCCAGCTCTTCTGGTTTGGGATATTCTGGAAGTTGTCATGAGAACTACTTGAGCATGAAGTCCAGCTTCCCCGACCGCTATCCGCTGCTTCTACCGTGATATGTTCATGAGAGATCTCCTCACTGCTCATGGAGGACGTGAAAGCCATCCCTCTGATGAGAGCAGGCCTGGTGATTGACCAGCTACATTGGAAAACAACAGAAAGCAGGAAAAAAAACCCAAACAAACCTCATAAGCTTTTAAAATAACATACTCAGAGACATTTATCTGGTTTTAAAGAGAACTAATCTCTGGTTTGAAAACAGGTACCCAGCAAGGTCAAGGTACAAGGAGCACTGACAAGAGACACCTCTACTCCCAACTCACTACTGCACATGGGTAGTTATTCCCAAGGAAATAATAAATCTGCAAGAGGCATTTCCAAGCTTGCCCCCATCTCCATAAAAATCTGGTCCACAGAAGGTTTGCTCTATCAACCACAGCAAGACAGTGCCTGACAGAAAGCAGAAGAGCAATTACCTCTTTAGTTTCAGGCTACTACCACCTTTTTCTTTGCACTAATAAACTAAAACCAAAATAAATATTTAGAATAAAACCCAACTCTTCAGTGTCAGCAAAATAAAGTTGTTCAGACAGAATGGAGGTAGTTGTATTTCAAGAACATTTGGAAATATTGGGTATAAATAACATTTGTGGAAACGATCTGGAGTGACAGATTCTGAAACCCAAGCCCCAAATTTCTTGTTTAAAAAAAATAGCTGCTAAAAGCTCTGATCACTGTCAATATATAATTTAGAGGGGAAAAAAAAATAAAGCCAGGTTTGCATGAATTTAGAACCCATGAAGTTACAATTGCCAGACGCTATTCGAGTCTCTTAACTATTTCTGGTTAGGTTAACAAATGCAGGGACAGCACAACATTAAAATTCAACGCTATCCCTCAGCAGTTTACTGACACGTTGTGAAATCAAGGAACATTTCTTAGATATGTGCAAACAACTTTTGTTTTTTTCTCCCTCCCTTGCTTTTCTATTTTATAAGTTCTAGCAGAAAAAACTGCTTTCTTCCCTCCAAACCCCACTGAAACTAAGGCATGAAGGAAGAACCATATGCTTTGAATTTGCACTGTGCTTCAGCCACCACTGAAGGTGGTTTTTCAGAGCCAGCTCCAAAGGTAACCCACTGTAACCTGCTCAGACAGGGCATTTCGCTCAGTACACCCAGACTGTTGTGACTAAACAAGTTCTCAGTGTGTGTTCTGCCTTTTAGAAAAAGGAATTATTTTGGTTTATGAAGCACAACTTTAAACTCTCGTTTTTAGCACAATGAAATAAATCACTTATTTCTGAAGAGCTGCATCACTTGAGCAAAGCACACACGAAAAAAGCTTTTTTTAAGAGGGGAGAGAACAGCACTGAATTAAAATCAATTATACAGAAACAACATATATCTCTTTATAGAGTTCAATTGTTAAAAAAAAAATAAATTATATTGCTTTAGAGATGAGCTGTAAAGATTATAAATGTAAAGAGCATCTCTTATTGACTTGACTCCACAGCATCTGAGGACAGAAGATGCTATCCCAAGAAGATTCCCACATATTAAATCTTATGGATCAAGGCTTAACATCTAGTAAGACAAAACCAAAAACTTCCAGTTCAAAGGGCCATCTCAGGACAAGTTCTCATTGTGCTAAAGTAACAAGACCTCAGGTTGGGCAACTCTCAGGAAGACAGTGGCAGAAAAAGCTTCTGGTCTGCCTAAGCAACAAATGACAATAAAAATCCTTTAAAAATCACATTAGAGTACGTTAAGTGACTGGCACTTCTGACTCAGAGAGAACTGATAACACCCTGTTCTTGTTCTGCTGTCTCCCACCACTGCACTAATTTCTTAAGTATCATTTGCAGTCAGTCTCCTGCAAGAGACGTCCACCTGAACCCCACTGATGGGAACAAGCTGTGGTGTGCTCCAGTACCACTGTAAGCTTCTTGGGAAAACAAGCTCTTCCCACACAGAGCAGCCAGTACTCCAGCTTCTAGCAAGAGTTTAATAACCAGAGTAGAGTCCTGACCAAAGCTTCACTACCTCTTCTGACACCAGGACACAAACCCAACCAAAACCAGTTACACCTTACCCTGGGCACGGCTGGCCGTAATCAGCCAGCGGTTGAGGATGCTCTTTTCTCTCTGCCCCTGCTGAATCCACCACAATGAGAGACTGGGACAAACTCCTCTCATCCTGCAGCGCTGCCGACATCGAGTCCACTGAGCAGTTGCTCACGATGCTGGACCGGGATGAAATCTCACTGTGACTGGAGTCCGAGAAGTTGTCAGATTTAGTGGAAGGTATGAGGGCATAACCTAAAGGAGAGGAGAAGAGAATGTCTTGGTCAGGAGAACAAATGAAATTTACTAGGTATGACAGTGAAATGTAGACACATAGATTTCAGCAAAGATATTTAAAAGAAAAACCAATCAAATCGTGTTTGTACACAACTGGTCCACTGAAGCTTTTAGGGTACTAAAGCTTTTAGCATCTATCAGCCTCTAGCACTGTAATTTATTAATTCAAATCTGGTGACACCAATAACCTACCTGCAACTCCACTACTCTCCAGACCAGAAGGTTAAACCTACCTAAACAGGATCAACAGTTGCAGCATGAATTAATGGGTGGATAGATCAAGTCTCTCCAACTTTGCAAGCGCCGAGTCCTCTAGTATAAATGCACTGCATTTCCCACTGTCCCTCTGCCCTACTGTCGTGTGAGACTCAAACAAGATTTTGGCAGTGGATGAGGAGATGCTGACTAAGGTAAAAGCCAGCGATTAGCACTCAGGGCTTAGCCATATGCTCCATTTCAGTTTTATTATCTGTTCCAAAATTAATAGAGAAGGAAGCAAAAGCAGCAAAACACAACTTTAGCAGGAGCTGGAGCAGACACCAGAGTTGTGCCTGCAGAAGGGAAACAGCTGAAGACCTCACATTTCACAGCAAAACATAAAGTTGTTGGGTTTTTTTCCTGCTTGGCTTACCCTTCCCCTCAAATAACTTATTTCAAACACAAATAATGTATATAGCCCCATATATCCAACACCTCCTCTTCCCAGTACCTGGAGTGAATGTAGAATTGACTACTATACTGGGGACTTCCTTGGGCTCTGTCTATATATATCCTGTAGACACTTCTACTGGAATAGCTAAAGTGATTCCAGATGGGATACCTGTCCCCACACCACATCAGAAAAAGCCCTTAGTATGGACAACTTGCCTAAATCATTTATTTTCATGACCTTAGGGAATCGGGGAAAGAACTGAAATGAACTGAACTTGGCAAAGTGTGTCTGGGCTGGTCTGAGGGAAACCACACCCAGGTCCTTCAGGGTTAGTGACTGGTCTCCCTCCACACAGGACAACCTAGAAGCTGAACCACAGATCTAAGATCATTTTCTGAACACCTCTTGAAGACAGACAGGCTTGGGGCCATGACCACTTCCCTGAGGAGCTTGTTCCAGTGCTTGACCAGACCCTCAGTCTTGGATTAATGACTGTGGTGGTGTTTTGGAATTTCTTTTAATTTAAATATATATATTTTTTTAAGTTCACAGTGAGTTTCTCTATAGAAACTCACTTTCCACTTAGTGTCAGGAAATACATCCCTGCCTTCACGAGGAGAAAACAGCCTATGATATGCCTCACATTATGTGCATAAAACTATAAAATTAGAACCTTTATTTGAAAATAATGGATCACCAACTGCTTCATGTATAGGTAAGTGAGCACCTGTAAATTAACCAAAACATGGTCTTTCTTTACAGGAGACCATACTAATACACTGTTGACACAGTCCTCAGATAAGCATTTTTTCCCCAAATTCCTGCCAATCACTTGATTTCTCACTTCATTTTTACCTACGCATGCCTTTGAGCTGGACTGCCATAAATCGACATCAATTAGGTGAAAATGAAATGACCAGGCAGTGTAAAAGCCATGCCAGTGATACACACAGAAATTAATCTCGAAGATTGATGTCATGAAGTCCATAAAAAAGACAGCTCATTGCATCATGTGGCATCTGGAGCCACTGGTATACAAGCCACTGAACATACAGCTCATCATTTGAGATATTTCACCACTTAAGCTTGATTATTGTTGTAAAATTTTAAGAACAAATATGAGCATTAAGTATCAATATTAACAAATGAATGAACTGAACCTTATGAATGAAAAAAGTATAGAAGATAATTTTTAAGATTAAATTTCAGTTTCCTTTGACAATAATTAATACCTCATATTCCTTGTCTAATGGGCTAAAACTAACACAAGTGTACTGCAGAAAGAAATGCTCTCAGAATGTGTCTGAATTTTAAGACACTTTTCTTCAAAAACTTCAAAGATCTGGAGAACAAAAGGACTCCTCTTCAATAAAGAGATTCACACTATCTGAAAGCTGAGTGGTTAAATAACAGCACGTGTACATAAACAGATTAAATGTTAGTCTCTGCTGGGCTGAAAAGCTCAGCAGAAGATGTGACCAATGCAAATAAACACCAACGTTGGAAGTGAGCATTTGATTTACATCATATAAGGAACTATCTAGTGTCTAATTAAGAGAATGTTGCAGAACTTACTGTTTCATTGGCATTTGTGAAACACTAAGTAACAGAACTGCCACTGTACCTGTTCCTTGATTTTCTAAACTTCACATTATTGTCTTCACTGCACTGTAAGGGTGATTAACTATAAATAACTGACACAAATATCTGGAAGGGAAGCACATTAAACAGCTTAAACATGTAAATGAACAACACTGAAATAACTTAGAGAAAAATCAGTCTATCTGATACGAAGTGGACATCATCATCTGTCTTCTAAAAATACATCACAGAGTCTTCCTTCTCTTTCTAGACTTCATGCACAGGCAGTAAGATGGCCACAGATTGCTGTTGCTATAGATACTGGTTGTACTCAGAGCATCACTGTCTTTCTCCTTTTGGTTTTCACTCCCTTCTGAGTCTTCAATGTGCTCTGCTTCCCTTTTTGCAGTAAAAGCTGTCCTTTCCCTGGAGAAGCTTCTTTCCCTAAGTCTTTTAAATGGGGGTCCCTTCATCTTCCTCTGCTCACTCTCAGCTTCTGCCTTTTCACTCTCAGCCTGTCTTCCTCCCTTTGCACCGATGTCAGAACTGTCTCTTGCTTTCATAATCATCCAAATTTTCTTTTGTAAATAAGCCCCACCTATTCCATAGCTGCGTTGGCCACTGTTCTTGTTGCTGGTTTCACTGGCGAGTGATGAGGAAGAGCCAGAGAGATTCATTTGACTGCAGTTATCTGACCTTTGGATGTTGCCAACTACAACAAAGAACACACACAGGCAGACCTTGGTAAGTGACGAGATAAACAACAGCAAAAATAATGTCCTGGTTTTAAAACCCTTTTTTTTTCCAATCCTATTTGCATATCACTTGGGTACAGCTCAAAAGAAAATGACATCTAAGATTAAGTGGAATGTGTTCGTGCCTAAAACTGTCTTTCCACTGTCTGTGAAGCGTCTAATTTTAGTTCAATGAGCTCTTAGCACTACACATACAACAGGGTACGGATCACCTCGAATTACATCAGTGCTAAAAATATGTTGAAAGCAAGCTGAATTAATGAAATAATCCCAAAGAAACAAAACATTATTTTCAAAGAACCAGATGAAAGTTAACAAAAACCAACATGTTCATAAGTGACACTCGAAAGTCTCTGTGGAGCTAGGTTTGGCAACCCAAGGAAATAAGCTTCTTATACATATGCTGTGTTGAAGTATAAAATAAGTGGCATTCTCCTAAAGGAAAGAGTCACTTGTGAAGGCAGAAGTGGATGGACCAGCATGATCTCCCACTGAAAAGGGTGAGAAGATGCAGTAAGTCACCATGCCATGCCATGCTAATCCAGTGGTTTTGGGCTGTCAGTGAGTCAAAAGCAGCACAGAAGGGAGGGAGAAACACCTTACACCGTTCGACACTGACCACACTGGCTGACTACACAGTGATGTTAAAGAGATTTCAAATGAATTCCCATCCAAGGTTGACTAATGATGAAGTGATGCAGGTCTTTTAAGACGAAGACATCAAAAATAAAGGGATTCTCAGGGCATCATGATAGACAGGGATGTATACAAAGCCCTGTGCACAAGAACAAAAAATATGAACAGCGACTCGAGGATTTAGATGGATGCACTACTTTTCCAGCTATCAAAACCATCTGTTCTACAGAACTATGACAACAGCATTTTATCTCCAGCTCCATCTGATCACCTGATACTCCAGTTACCTCAGGCAAAAACATTAAGATGTCTCAACAGTCGCAGTTTCTGCTCAACACTCTTGTCTTCAAGCAATCCCCAGGTTTGTGAATCCCACTGATAACAACCAGCCACCTAAATCTGAACTGATGCTCTGGTGGTTGTCAGCACTTATGATCTATTGGGAATTCTGGCAGTAGCTTTTAAGAAAACAGTTGCTCCCCTTTTTAAACAGGAGGTGACTTTTAAGGTCAAAATATATAAATGCATTGAAAAAATATGTCTATTAATAGAAAGACATGGTTCTATTCTTGACATGAATATTCTAAACTACTATTCCTCTTTACACATCATTACCAACAAATATTCCTGTCGCTGCCCACCCTGGTTTTTAGTACATCAGAGCTCTGAGTTCCTGAGACAGATGCTGACATGTGCACTGTGAACACTCACACAGCAGACGTACCTTTGCGTGGAGAGCCCTGAGGAGAAGCAGGTGGGCTGGAGTGCAAAGACGATGCCATGGACATAGTGTCATCTGTTTGTTTCTTACTACTTACTTCCTCAGACAAGCTTAATGACTTTTGTGGGGAGCCTGTACCTATGAAAACAAGGGAATAATTTACTGCATATTATTCTTCTTTCGAGTTAGTGACACCTGTTCAAACTACAAACAAGCACCATGTTGAACAACCACTGGAGTATTGAGCAAAGAGAGCAGCAGATGCTCAGATGAATTCTGCATGTGCAGACAGTCTCCATTTCAAATCTAGATCAGCTCAGCAGTGGCCACAGCTACTGCTGGCTGCTCATCTGAAATGTGTTGAAGCACCCAGGTCATGACCAGAACCACTGCAACAGATACACTAGTTGTGATTTTGGGAAAGGACTAAAAACTGTGTATTATATAAAGTTTGGAGGAAACCCTTGCCCATGACACTGTTGGGACAGTGTTAATCTGTGTCAAAGCCAACAAGTCAGTTCAAGATCTTCACAATCAGGAGTTCTCAAATCAGCTCCCATGTGCACCATACACTACTTGGCAAGTTTAGCACAAGCAGTGTGCCACTGGACTTTGCAAACTGATGATTTAGCATTTCACATTCACTGGGAGACCTCCTTGCTGAGGAGTTAATTTAAGTTCTGAACAGCTTGTTAGATCAACACTGAACACTTCACATAGGGGAATGAAGAAACACCCCTCAGCAAAGCTCCTGGAACATAGCAACTTGCACAGGCTTTTAAAAGAAGACTTGAAATAAATACTATTAGAAAGCTATTTTATATGCTGTAATATAACGTTTTCTGAAATTATTTTAATGGATATTGATACTCGATGTATCATAGAATCATTTCATAACATTTACTGACTGCAACTAACTTTAATAACCCACAATTGTAGCTTTCAAATGATACAACGGTTATGCAAATAGCTCAAAAGCATTTTAATACATAATACTGCTTTGCAACTAGCAAATTTAGAGACAGAAAAAATTAATGCTTACTAGGAGCAACTAATAACATATGCTGTTCCATTTGACAATAATGTTGTTATAATGGTGTTCCAGAGGTTAAAACATTAAATGTCTGTGATTTGTTTCAATAATTTCACCTAAATATATTATATTTCATTTTGTCATGAAAATAAATAAGCAATGTTGTTCTACTCCATTTGTGCCAACCCCTTCAGAATGCAAAAATACACATTAAAAGACTTAACACAGTATATCTGACCTGCTCTAGAGAGGGATATTAAGATCACTTTAGTTAGAACATGTTCTTTAGTTCAAGGAATAGTTCAGCATATTTGGAGCCAGCACCTTACCATTAGAAGTTTTAAGGAAAGTTATTAAAGATTGTGTAAATGACCAAGTGAGTGGCACACTCTCTTAAAACACAGTAATATGCTTCAGCTGTTTTAATGGGAATGAAGTAAATGAAGCACAAGGGTATCTCAAATAATTCACCCAGCTACAAACAGCTCCTCTCTCTTATTGACTTCACCTGTCAAACCATCCGGACAGGTGAACTGAAGATACTCACTGAATGTGACATGATCCTTTGTCAGTCCCTTTTTCCTACTGGGGTATAAATTCACAGTTGGAACCTGAAGAACTTGACTCATCCTGTTCTGTTGATGCTGATGGGCTTTAGCAGTTTGGCCAATTGATCTCATGGGTACTGGAGACATTTCTGAGGATTTTCCTCCTCTTCTCTCACTTAAATTCTTTGTCACTGTTAGGGAAAACATGCATATAAATATCTTGCACTTTGAATTATTACAGTCATTCTGAAGGACAACCACCCAGACAAAACAACCACGGGATGAGGCAGATAAAACCTATTTGAAACCATTTCTATTCCAGACACACCTATCTCGTTACGCTGAACAGGCTGTGACATTAAATAGCATTAAAAAAACCTCAACTCTTTAAAGTGTCATAGAGGTACTTTATCAAAAGACAAAAAATGTGATTTATTTCTACTATAAGTCTATATTTTAGATGCTTGTACATAAGATGAAAAAGCATAACAGCATCTCCTTCAGCATTACGTAATGCCACAGAAGGCAGAAGGAATGGCTGCTTTGCAGCTGGCATCAAACCTTTCACTAGGTGGCACAACTGATTTACAACGCAGGGTGTTGATTCAGCTTCTGCTTTAATCACGCACACAGCAATTAATAAACTCTGGAGTTAAGGCCATTTAACTTGCCCTTTAATTCCCTTGGAAAAGTCTGGATTGCAGCATTACTGGTGCTCATTCCTTCTGCAGGCGAGGCCAGGAGAATCTTACCACCAAGGTAAGAGAGTGGGGAGCTGTACCTCTTAATTTTCTGGGTATGTGGGGGGAAAAAAAAAGCCACAAACCCCCCCAAAAACCCTATCTGCACAAAAACAATCTGCAAAACCATGTACCAGGCTCTCTGCTTCAAAGCCACATGGTTGAAATTTAAATGTGGGTAAAGGCACCAAGTGCAGAGGAACTGTCCCAGGAGCGGCTCAGTGCTCCCACCCCACCAGAACAAACACCAGGAGGGGGCTGGCAGCTCATCTCAATCAGATCAATCACCTGTGGTTTTTGGGTTTTGGGTTGTCCCCCCTGTTTTAAAAAATAAATACTTTAATAAAATGCCACTCTACTATATACTTATTTGTATCTCCACTTAACCTTCATTTTCCTTTTTTGAAGTTTAAAAAACAAATTTGCTTAACTCCATGGAGTAAACAGTCAGTATAAATTCCCTACTTCTACTTCCAAATATCTATGGCCAGCACTGTGCAAAGAAGACATTAAAGGATTTATTTAAAACAATTGAAAACCAACCTCATAACATTTATGTCTGTCTCCTGGGCATAGTACGGCCACCCGTTATGTTTGCACACAGATCATCTATCAAGAGTTCATCCTGACATGCTTTAATTTATTGTTTCAGCGGGGGAGTAAAGTGTAAAACCCACAATGGTGTTACCTCAGAGTAGAAATGTTCTGTGCTATTACATCTCTGGCTGAACACAGCACAAGCAGAACACTTCTACTAGCAATGTACAATGAGGTGCAGAATCCTGTTCAGAGCTACCTGTGATTTCTGGTGAACTCAAGCACAAGACCAGTGTGAATTTAATATTTTTAAAAAGGGAGTCAAGTCATTTCCAGGATTCCTACATCAGCACTATTTAAAAGGAAACGTTAAAAAAAAAATTGCATAGGAAGGCACCTTACAGAGTAACAAGGATTTGCATTCTTAATTCTGAAGAATGGAAAGGGCTTAAAATTTAATCTTCAAGATGTCATTTCCTAGTCATGTTTTAAGTTACCTCACGAGAGACAAAATGGTATTTGAGGATAAAAAAGGTCTTAAAATGCTGCATTGGGACAACAGCCAAGCATGAAACATTATTTTGTTGAGCGAGGTTGCTACTCTTCCATTTTAGAACAAACCTACCTTTCAAGCATGTGAAAATTTCTAAGGATCAAACCAAAATGCAATTACCATTTCTCAGTTTTAAATAAGAATTTACTGAACCGTGTAAGACAGTGGGTCAGACAGGTTTTTTTTTTTAGTTAGACAGTTGCACAGGAGTTTAAATTATGAAAACTGTCCTGCTGTAGCCCTCAATTTTTGACTGTCAAGCCATGTCAATCCCATCAGTCAATATTGACCTAACTTCTCCTTCTCAACAATCTTGGTTTATTCTAAGCTGTAATCCAGCGCAGTTTCTCTATTGATTTTTGTCTTTTTTCATTTTCTTGCTGTTCACATGGTAAACGTTACTTTTATCCTTCCTAATTCTGTACAAGGACAGCGGGGCAAGAACAGAGCTAATGTGCTACTGAATTTCCTTCCAGACTGATGAAAAGACGTTTAAGAACTATAGGTCAAAACAGAAAACATCACTGAAGTTTTCTGAGCTCAACCAAGATCAGAACACAAATACTGGCTTGCTGAAACTGTCAGTATGTGGATTGAAAAACAAGCACTTCTTAGAGTATTTTTTTCTAGAAGGGAGAAGAGAAAGATCTTAAATGAGTATTTGTAGGGAAGGAACATGATTTTTATAAATTTTATAGATCATGCCACTGTTCTGAATCACTGTACTTACGAGTGCTATATGCAGGCTCACACTGAAGTGACAATATTTGGATTTTTTCTTCGTCTGTCTCTACGTTCAAGTTGGACAAGTACTGCTTCACCTTCCTCGCCATCTGGGCATCCTCATACAGCTTCTTGGCGTTCAGAAGCGAGCTTCGTCGGGCACGTTTTTTGTGAGCACCTCCCTGTACATCCAGCATGTTCGAGTTTGTGCTGCCCTGGCTCAGAGACCTAGAAAAGAAAAGAGCAAAGCATTAAATTTTTTAGTTCTCAACAACAACGAGGAGCTACAGTAGCACACGCCAAAGCAGATTAATACCAATAATCTTCAGTTAGGGCTAGTGCATGCTGATGCAAATGAGTTAAAAAGATGAACAGCATTTAAAAACAACACTTGTCTTAAAAATAGTCTGGTAAATTGATAGCAGGAATTTGAGTCTAGAAAAGGATTGCACGTGAAAGTGTGGAACTAGCAAGAAGGAGCGCGATGTTGGGTAAAGCACCCGTTTAGCTCTGCTAAGGAATCGCATCTTGTTCTGCCAACCCCACGCTGCTTCAGCTGCAGACTGGAAAAGTGGACAGACTCAATACCTCTGTTCATTGAAGGCATTTAGTCCTTGCTCTTTGCATCAGACTTACAACAGAAACTTCTTGCAGTTCAGCTGAGTACGGAGATGTGTGACTAGTGTAATCCTCTTAGAAAACTGAGCTTCTGACAATGTTTAAATAAGGCAGGAAATTATGTTAAATATGCAAAGTGCATTATATCATGCACTTAACTTCTTTCCCCAATTAAGAAAGAGCATTCATAGAAGAGCAGCTCATTAAAAAATTTATCCCAACAAAGGTCAGTGATAATATATATATGCCCAGACTTGTAGACTTGCATGTATGAAAGACAACGCTCCTCAGTGCTCCTTATTTTGAGCTGACAACTCTATCAGCCACGGAACCAAAACCAAATAATTCCCAAATTGTTAATGTACATCAGTTACGTGCCCTGACAGTCACTCCTATCTGATGACTCAGTGATCAAACAACTGATCTTGGTATGGTTCAAATATACACATCACCTCTGTTCAACTGTCTAAAGTCCTGGGGCCACACCAGTCCTAATCCATTTTTTTAATAAATGGAGATCACAGTATATGTTACACATAAATTCTAATGAAAAGCATCAATAAAGTTGTTTAAAATTGTTTGTGGGGTTTTTTTAAACATCCACAAAATCCCAGAATTGCCTCAATTGGAAAAGATCTTTAAGATTATCAAGTCCCATAAATAACCTCACACTGACAAGTCCCTGACTAAACCATGTCCCTAAAGTTCTTCAGAAGAAAAACTTTATTTTAAAAGGCTAAATTATTTTTAAAAGATGTTTATCAAGATCTTGGGTGCGTTTACAGAATCATAAGTGGCAGAATAAACAATCTCCAGCACAGAAGAGCCATCACAGCTGAGTCAGAATGAAACATAATGTTTGAGGAAGTCCAAAGAATCGAGCACACTGAGCTTAAAAAATAAGAAGTGGTGGAAAACAGCTGACTGCAATATTTTTAAAGTGAAATAAATCAATCTAAGAGAAAAATATCAGCTTAAAAACTGGCAGAAATTTATAGCTTAATTAAATAAAAAAAGTAATGCTGTTATAGGCAAAGAGCAGCAAAAGTTACAATGGACTCTTCACACCTCTTCAGACCAAGGGGGTTACTCCCATCTCCTACAGATAACAGCAAAGCTAATACCTACTCTATAATGAAACAGGAAACTACATTATGTTTATTTTTAATTATATAAATATTATATTGCTTATGTACACACTGTTTCTAAGTCTGGACTTGACTTTTTAAGGCAATTTAATTCAATTTCCTTTTTACATGATTTTTCCTTATTCACTTCTGTTCACGGGAATCCCAAAGTTTGGAAATTATAGTGGCTCTAGTTGGATCCTAAGTATTCCTCCCCATGAGCTGCACTGTGAGCAGTTGGTTATCGAGCACCTCACACTGCCAGCAGAGCTCTCCCGCACCTTGCTGATCTCCCAGTATGGACCAGTACCCAAACCTGCTCTCCCCAGTTTTTCTAGCTCAAGTCCTGGCACTGTCCCCATCACTGTTGGGGATAAATCAACTTGTAAAGTGATTGTAGGGAGGGCAAAGCAGCACAAGCACTTCTGCCTCCATCCTCTGGGCAAGATGCTGATATACTAATGTAGAGTTGGCTTTAAAGCAGGCACCCACAGTATGAAAAGAAGTTGAGGTGCAAAATGCAAAGGCACGTAGGCTCAGGTACCCAGGTAACAATTTATGGGCAAAAATGCACATAAGAACACATAAAACACAGCTACAATGTCATCTTCTGCCGTGTGTCAGTCAGGAACTCGACCAGCCAGTCTGAGCACTCTCATTTATAGTCATTTCATTATTCAATCTTTGCACAATCAAGACTCCCAGTGAAATCAGTGAGAATCTCAGTGTCTCGAATGTGAGATGCATTTCAAATATATACTAAAAATAAATACCTTGAAGCTTGAACTCAAACTTCAGGGGGGAAATTACTATATCATTATCACAATTCACAGTGTTCCTTATAGCTTAAAATGCAGAATGGCTTAAACTTTTCTGTTACATGTTAAAAAGCAAGTTATTTATTTCCCAAAATAATCTGCCTTCCAATATAACTGCACAGCAGGGCTTTTTTTTAATGCATAAAGCCAAAACTCAAACAACTTCTCTAGTACACAAAAGCAACTCAGAATTTTTATAGCCGCAGTATAATGTTGGCTGTAACCCCTTATTCCTGTTCTCCAAAAAATAGGTATTGCAGGGTTAATAAAATGCATGCTGTATTTCAGATGCATGCACTAACGAGGAGGATGCAGTATGTTAAGAGTTGCATAATCTTTATTTATCTTAGTTGCATTCATCTCTACACTTACCCCAAACTTCTCCACCTCTTCTTCCTGTAAGCAAGAGCCATATACATTGAAGCATGTATTTGAACAGAAAAGCACAGGAAAAAAAAAAATAAAACAGTTGAGAGTCAGGAAGAAAGATGTAGACAGGAAAGAACAGAAAAGAAAAAATTTCTATACAGCAAAATTCTTCTCAAACAATAACACAATGTTTTAATGGAATGCACGGGCAGGACTTGCTCAAATACTTGAATATGGAAGAATATCTATCAGTTTTTTGTTTATTTTTAAGTTTAACCTACAAATTCAAAAACCAAACTCGCATTAATCTTCAGTTAGGGCTGAAGATTTTCTTGCTAAGTATTTCCCATAAGTCAAATTCCATTTTGATGGACAGAGCAAAAAACTGTTTAACTTATTCATATTGCAGGAAGTGTGATTAAATTAATTTATTCTTTGTATGAAGACTGCATAAATGTTGGAGAAATCACCATCAGTATTCCAGTTTATGATGTTGTTTTCTCTCGATTGCTTGCTGGAAAACAAGCTAGTTGCCAAACACACTGATGCTGAAAAACTAGATGCTCTATATTAATCAGTAATGAACTTGCTCACAAGTCTCATGTTACCACTAACAAACATCTCTTCTTTTTAATTTTTAATCTTCAAAAGCATTTATTGATGCTTCATAACACAAACTGATAGATCAAACACCAGAGGCAATGAAAATGAATATAAATGATGTGAAAACATGGAATTCTTTTCTTTTAATCTTTGGCACTATCTCTAATATTAGATGCCTAAGCATTTTATGTCAGTGTGTACCATTTAAATGATGGTCATTAAAATTTGTTCTGTAATTCTGAAAACCCATACTAAAGGTAACTATTTACTATTAAATTCATTTAATGATGAGGCTTCATTAAGTCTAAGAAAGTGCCCGGGGCATCAGGGAAATTTATTTATAGACTGATTTCATCTATGAATGCCCAAGTTTCTGAAAAGCAATCACAACTTATCAGGAAGTAGCTTTATAACTCTATGTTAAAAGGAAATTCTGCAAATCCAAATCCAATAGTATGGAGACAAATCTCCACTTTGAAATGAATCCATCTTTAAACACCATTAACAAGGGATCTGTTACTTTTGTCTCAAACCTTGACTGGACCAATTTTAAACACAATTCTGATGTTTCCTGATAGTCAGCCTTGAAAACAAAACCCCGACAGGATTCATGATCCTCTGTGAACCCCGACCACTGGAACCAAATCTCCATGCTCCTACATACAGTCCATATCCTTGTGTATGGCATCTCCTTCCACTGCACGGATGGAACTGGATTCATAAACTGAAGACAATTCCAACTGCACAGGTGACTTATCAACTAGAATTTAATGAGGGCTTGTGCAAAGCACACTCCCCCCAGGTAACTGTCTGTTAAGCCTCCTCTGTGCCCTGCTCACTCCATGGTGTCCGGAGAGCTCCCCACTGCTGGGGACACACACCCAACAGACGACTCAAAACCACTATTCTGTCACTTTTTGAAGTACAACACTGTAATGATTGAGCACAGGACATCATCTTGTCACCAACTCCCCACCTGAACTGTACCCTGAGGAGTTTTTGTCTGGCCCATTAGTTGGAGAGGCAAACGAACACTGGAAGGAGAGGACAACAAAACCCTTCTGGGCAGAGATTTAAGGGGATCAGGACCCCACACGGACACAACGGAGTCAGCGATGCTTTTAGTTCAGCCAGTGGGAAGCAAATGGATGCAGGAAGTTATTTAGTTCCACTAAATATAATCTGGAGCTAATCAGCACCAGATTAGAAGTCGTGGTGCTTTTATTCTACAATTTGTTAACCCAGAGCCTGATGATATTATGCATCAGAGAGAAAAAAAAAAACATAACAAAGAAAAAATAAACCAAGAAAACACCCTCCACCTGCTAACAGCCTGAACATATCAGACATTATGTAGGTGGAACAAGCTGTGTTTAGAACAAATAAAAAATATTTTGTTTTTAATATGTTATCAGTGGCATTTTGTTTTGAAGCAACATTTCAGATTTATACATGGGTGATTTAGGTGCTTTTTTAATATATATCTATTTATATATGTATTATATCCTCCCTAATACTATAGCTCTCCCAAAGCTTAACTAATATTTAGTAAAAATCTGAATAATTAAAATTAGAACTTCTTCTCCTTTGCTTTTTAAGGACAACAAATTGGTTTAGTAGTCACTAAAAGCAGGTCTTGGAGGCATTGATTGTCTTGCCACGATTTGACAGACTGTGGTTCTGATGGTAAATGCCAATGGTAAGTTACACAACGACGTACTAACGTACTGATGCACACACAAACCCAGACCCCTACCCACTCTGAGACACCTTCAATCCTACTTGTCTTTCTAAATTGCACACCTTTGTCTGAACATGACAGCCGGATCCATGTTTGCTGAGGTCATTCTGACAACTTGGCGGATTTCTTTGGCAATCATTCGGAGTTTCTCAAAATTCACCAGGCCATCCACTTTCGAATCATTTCCTGCATAATTGAAACACACACATAAAAAAAATAAAGAGAGTAAGACATACTTTTTTTAATGGGCAATGTGTTTCTAAGTTCCCCACATTACCACTCCTCCCTCCCCGCCCCTCCGTCAACAAAACCACTTTCATCAAAACAGCAAAAAAACAGGAAACTCTGGCAAAACACAAACGATAATGAGGAACACTCAGAGTCCCCAGCATTGCTCTCATTAATCTATTTCTAAAGTAACAATTATTAGTAGGAGGAAAGAAGGAGTAAGGGAACTATGCCCAAATTCACTGGCATAGATGTTAAAAGAATATAAACATAGAACTGACATCAACAGCATTCACATTCTGAAATCAGTTCAAATATTTCTGAAACATCACAACCAAGAAGTGGGCACGTTTGGAAATGCTTAACCTTAACCGACTGTGAACAGAATACTTTGTGTAAAAGGACAAAAATTGAAATGTTTAAACAAAAACCCCTGCAAATGCTGAAAGTAAGAGTAGGAGGTGTTGTGTCACTGTAGCTGCCTGAAAGCCACAACATGGAACGCAACCCTCCAAACACTGCAGCAACAACTCTGGGTAAGAGATATTTCAAGTTGTCTAACTACCAGTTAGCACACTCACCTACTCTTCCACCCTAAAACCTCAGGACAGCTGATGAATATTAAGCATTGCTTTGAAAATTTTAAAA
Organism: Antrostomus carolinensis; assembly: GCF_000700745.2. Taxonomy (NCBI): domain Eukaryota; kingdom Metazoa; phylum Chordata; class Aves; order Caprimulgiformes; family Caprimulgidae; genus Antrostomus; species Antrostomus carolinensis. Next base: position 21,568 of record NW_010297544.1, on the reverse strand, counting down.
ATACTCATTTAATTCTCAATTTTTGCCTAGGATCACTCTCTTCCATTAGGCATTCAGAGTTCTATTTTATTTTACTCCTGCAAAAGAGGCATCAAAAGCATCCTACTGGTGGCAGCTTCCCTTAGACATTTGTTGAATCACAGAGCACTGAAGAAAGGGATAAAAATATATTCAACGCTTAGTTTATGATTTCTTTCTCTCTGTTTGACATTACCTTCATGCAGAAACGTGATATCCTTCTTGACAACAGGAAAAAGTGGAATAATTGGAGGTTGCATGCTCTGGCTGCTAAGGATGTTGCGGTATTTTGCCATGTTTCGAGATGGATCAAAAAGATCTTGAAGGTCTCTGAGGTGCTTTTCATATTTGCTCGGTAACTTTTCCCAAGTGCCTCTGAGACGTGCTACTGGTGCTAGATTTAACCCACTGGAAGGCAGAGATATTTCATTATGAGCTGTCAGTGGAATCATTACTTTTCATAAAGAAGTGAAGGGTTGGTTTTGGGGGTTTTTTTTGTTTTAAGGATTAAAAATAGCAAATAACTTTCACAAGGTTGACTGTAAAGCTGGGTGAATGCCAGGCTGGGAGTTCATCACAATAAACCTCTGCTGTTCACTCGTGTGAGCAAAGGAAAAAGAGAACTTGAAAAAAACGTGACTGTTTCCTATTCACAAGGTACAAATCTCGAGCCAGCCTGCCAAAACAACCCTTCTCTGTAACACAGAACCAACTCTCGTTTAATTTCAGAACCACTTCTCTCTTGTAAAAATATATACTACAATAAGAACAAAAAGGGTGAAAAATTAACGAGGTGCTACACAGCTACGGCAGCGAGTGAGAATGGTGCACAGCTTGTCCCAAGCTCAAGTGGCACAATTTAAAAGGGGTTATTTGTAAATGAGCAGCAACAGGCAGAATTAGCAGCAGCAGATAGGCTAAAACTTCTTATCGTGCCCTCATTTCTCATTAAGTAAAAAAAAAATCTATCCACAATTAGTTGGATCAATTAAAAAAAAATAAATATATCCATCCTCCTATCATAATTTGTCACTAACTTTGCTTAAGAAATGTTGTAATGATTGCAAAGTCCTTGTATCTGCAGAACTGGGAAGTGATATTCTCCACCATTCATTAGTAAATCCAAAATCATCCAATTACTGAATCAGCCATTGTTAAGAAGGTTGTTTTGTTTTGTTTTTTTTCACATTTTGAAAGCTTCAAAAACTTATTCTGTATTTGTTTTATTTTTTAACACAGATTTCTCTCCGTGCTGTTGTCAAATCACAAACAAAGCCTTCTTTCACGTGAAAAAAATCAAACATATGTCACTGCACAGCTCCTCTTTTACATGTTACATTAGGATGGCACCTTCCTATCTCATGAAACACACGGCATCCTACTGATACCCAATGCAAGGCAAGGCAAGAAAGAGAACCAACCCCATAGCATATGGGGTGGCATATGCTAAAAAAAAAATCATATTCCTCTGGAAATAAGAGTAAAACAAAAGGTAATTTATTTGCTTTTTAAATTATTATTAAAGACCCCTTCAGTCATGGCCTGATTAGACTGAACTGAGAAGTAGGAAGAGTCATTTTTCCACCCACGATAAAACCAGGAGAAATTAGGAAGCAGAATACAGAAATTAAATTCAGGATTCACATGAGCATTCACCATGTAATGAGCAGCCACGGCTCCACTGGTTGCCCACTATCCTTTAAGAAAATTCATGAATTCTTTAATGTGTGACTAAACAGAAGCCTATAGCATTTGATAAACTGGCTAGAGATGGAAGAAAATATTTTAAAATGATATTTTCAAAGATAGTACTGGTGCTGGTATACAGCATGAATGTTCTCTGATGAATCACATTTTTTCTTAAGGTAAAACCTGGGTATAACATAATTGCAAGGAGGAGAAATGCTGAACTCATGCTGTTAAAGTAGCAGCATCCAGTATAAATCAGAGGAGAAAGTCTAAATGTGCAAATAAAGAGGGGGGGGAAAAAAAAAAGAGAAGGAAGCAGATGACAGGAAAGAATGAAAAGGAAAATTAGACTAAAACAAGACTGATGTGAGGAAATTCTTACAATGAAAGGAATAAAGTAATCTCATCATCGCAGATATGACTCAGTGCACACTGAAAAAAGTACCAATGACTGAAAAAAAGGGAAATGGGGTGCCAGAATGACAGAAAATGACAGCAACGTTCAGGCAGGTTGCTGAAGTTCATCAATCAAACAGTGCTTTTGGCCAAATCTTTTTTTTTCCCTGCGAGGTAACAGTTAAAGAAGAGACAGTCACATCAACCACTGAAGTAAAATTGAACTTGTGAGGCTGGAGAAGGAAAAAAACTGCAGGGATAACCCATCTCTGTACAGTCTGGCTCTCGAAAAGTTTGGTAATTCCTTTAAAACCACCCGGCACCACCAGTAGAGTATTTAGGATTCACCTATTTCATAGAATCATAGAATGGTTTGGATTGGAAGGGACCTTAAAGCTCATCCAGTCCCAACCCCCCTGCCATCAGCAGGGACACCTTCCACTAGACCAGGTTGCTCAAAGCCTCATCCAGCCTGGCCTTCAACACTTCCAGGGAGGAGCAGCCACAGCTTCTCTGGGCAACCTGTTCCAGTGTCTCACCACCCCCACAGTGAAGAACTTCTTCCTAATATCTAATCTAAACCTCCCCTCCTTCAGCTTAAACCCATTTCCCCTTGTTCTGTCATTAACTGCCCTTATGAAAAGTCCTTCCCCAGCTTTCTTGTAGCCCCTTCAGGTACTGGGAGGCCACTATAAGATTTCCCTGGAGCCTTCTCTTCTCCAGGCTGAACAGCCCCAACTCTCTCAGCCTGAGTTTCTGTTTAAATTAACACAATTGCCTTTGACAGCACCAATCAGATCTGACAAACGAGAAACATTTTACCTTATAACTGCGAACATGGAATTGAAGTTCTTGCATTCTCGACAGTGGAGGGCAATTTTAATGAAATGCTTAATAATCTTCATCCTTTTGAGTTGGTTGGGCTCTGCTAAAATTTCCATGGCAACCCAGAACGTCTCTTGATTTATGACATCCTCAAACTGTTTCAGGTGAGCGTTTCCTGTTTTGGAGTCCAGCTTATAAAGGTCGTCGATATATTCTGTAGGCTCAATATTGCGAAATAATTCAAAGTCTCTCATGGAAAGCTGAGTGGCGACCTCAATGGTGCTCAGCTGGAGGAGGGAAATTTGGCTTTCTCTCAGTAGTTCCTGAGCATCCTCATCTGAGCATAAGGTCTCTGTCTCCATATTGTTTTTTAGATAATACCTGAAGAATAATTGAGTTACAACAAAACATCAGAGATGTTTTTCAAAGGGTTTGTGGACACAAAGACATTGAACTCTATCAATCTATGTGGACATGACTGACATTGCAGGGGTGTTCATGTGGGAGTATTTCTGTGTTACTGTTGACAACCCGGAGTAAGAGGCAAAGACAGAGGCAAGAAGGGACAGCATAACCTTGTACTTTATATAAAATACCATCATCACACTGAAACAAACCAACAAAACCACCACCACATTTCAAAAGCTGTTTTAATCTACCTCTTTGTTAATATTTTCTACACTGTACTCCGTAACATGCTGCAGCTTTCACCTTCAGAAAAAGGTCAGTTATTTTTCATTTGTAAATTCAGCAGTGAAATAACATTTTAAATACACATTAATCCTGAGAAATCTCTTGTTAATGTATTTCTCCATTTCTTACACAAATTCCGTGTGGTTTCTTACATAAATTTAGTGTGGTTTAATAATATTTACATGAAGCACGCAGTATTCAGGAAATGAAAAAGTATCTGGAAAATTCACTTTCATGGTTCCAAGCAGATCACTTTCAGATATACAAAAGTTTATTCCGCATAAATTCCCTCTGTTGCCTAGCAAAGACAACTACATAATTTTTTATTTAATAAACCTTCTTCTGGTATGGATCGGGTCATCAGATAAAACTGAAGCACTTAACATTTCAGAAACATTCCGAACAGTTTACAGAAAGATGGAAGAATTTATCTCAGGTTAGTATCAGTTCATTGCCACATGACATCACTGAGAAAGAAATTAAGCGCAGGGTTTAATCCTGAAGTACATGTGGAAAGTGTCAGAATAAACACAACTTTTTCCTTTTAAGTGTAAGCCAATATGTAAGTCATCCTGATCTGCTGAATTTAGTTGTCATCAATCAAGCTGGCTGTAGATTTGGGGACGGGTTTGTGGGGTACAGAAGAGGAAGGTGAAACAAGGAAGAAAAGAGGAGAGGGAAGCGTAAGTTACTGACATCGCTTGTTCTTTTAATAGACACTTATTTATTTTAATTAAAACATCCCTCCTCAATGTTTCTTTGGGATGTTTCCATCCTAAAATTTTGGATGTTTCCATCCTAAAATTTCAGGCGGTTCAGTCCTAAAATTTCACATGTTTCAGTCCTAAAGTTTTGGGCATTTCAGTCCTAAAATTTCGGGCATTTCCGTCCTAAAATTTTGGATGTTTCCATCCTAAAATGTCACATGTTTCAGTCCTAAAGTTTCGGGTGTTTCCATCCTAAAATTTCACATGTTTCAGTCCTAAAATTTCACATGTTTCAGTCTTAAAATTCCAAAGCAAATCCAAAGCAAAATCACCACAAGGGTCCACTTACCGTCCATTGAGTTGAATCCTGTCAGCCAGTTTGGAGAACTGATCTGGAAGTCTCCGTTGTTTGATGACTCCCTCGGGGCTGACAGACACTTCGCAGAGGGAGTAGGTCTCCGGGGCTCCCGTCAAGTTGAATTCATGGACAGCGTGACTCACAACCTCTTTTGCTGTAGTGTCCTTGCTGATGATGATGTAACAACTCTGCTGATCAGCTTTGAAAACTCTTATTACTTGATCTGGAATATCTAAAATAACAGAATCGCATCTTTAATGTAAGAAGTTGCTTTTCCCTTGAGAAGAGACAAGGTCATTTACTGTCTCATTTGAAAGCTAGAAAACAAAAACACAGCTAGCAAGGGAAAAAAAAAAGCCATGCTGGACCTGGTAGATATTCATTAAAATATCCAGTTATTTCCTTCAACTTGGAGAAGAAAAAAGACAACTCTTCTCCTCTCTGCATTTCCACAACTCGCTCTCATCCCATGACCACAATCAAAGTACAAGGCATCTAGATATATTACTAAGCTGTACACTGTCCTTCTCAGCACGCCTGAAGAATTTTGGCAGCATTGTTCCTCCTTTGGCTCCTTTGTCTTTGCAAGAGCCAGAGTCAACCCGCGTGCCAGGGAACTCTTCCCAGGGATGGGAACCCACCGAGCACGCGCGGACGGGCTGCGGGCGGGAGGATGTGAAGGGGAAAGGAGATTTGGTTGCTCCCATAACTAACTAGAAACTTTTACATTCACTCTCTCACCCTGAAGGAAATGAGCTGCTGCCAGCAGTTAATTCTTTGGCGAGTGTATTTATTTATAGCACATTTTATGTATTATAAATGCATTGGAGAACAGCTTTATCCGAGGCAGCCTACAGCAGGAAATAAATATCTAAAGAAACACATGTTTAGTCTACAGCTTGATGATTGGAAATAATTCACCTCATTAGTTGGATTTTAAAAGTTCCACGCGTACATGAATGGGGGCAATAGAAGTGAAAAAATAAACATGATGTACTTATTTCAGTGTGAAAGTGGTGAAAAAAACACACTGAATAATTTGGGAAATGCCTAAAAAAATCATAATAAATCAAGAGAAGAGGCAAACATCTATAACTTGGTATCAACATACCTAAAAAATCAGAACACTGTGGAGGTATAGAATAAAAAATTGAAATGTAATTTGGAGGAAAAAAAATAAGAAGAAAAAAACAAAAAAAAAAGAATCACCATGCAACCAAAACTCAGTGTAACATGTGACAGGTGAGGGAAAGTTATATTACAAGCACATCTGTCTTCATGGTCTTTGCTTTTAAGCAGGTAAACAATATAAACTATTTTCTTATGCATTATTCAGCTTGTGTGGACTGTTCGAAACACATTTCAACTTTGCATGCACGTAACTTTAGTTATAGAGAGTCCAACAGAAGAAGAAACTAAATCTCAAACTACGTTCTCATCCAGAACTTCAGTTTCTATAAAAGGGATGTAAGTGACTTCATTCCTTTAAAGCAAGGTCACAGAGAAGGGAAATAACCTGCCAAAGGTCACTCAGGGGCAGAAATGGGAATAAAGTGCAGGTTTCAGTCTCGAGAACCTATGGATTTGGTTTATTTCAGGGCAGATTACAGGGCACAGGACTATCTAAAGCTCTCATAGTAATAACGATGGCAATGCAACATATGGAAGTGTTAAGTGTCACAGGCAAGCCATGCAATATTAAGGTCTATAGGATGCTCTACGTCAGGATACTTACAGTAAAACCCAACAGCTGCCGGCAGGAAAAAAAGAAAAAAAACTGTGTCAACACCAAACCAAGATTTAGATGTTTACAAAACTTATCAAGGGTATGTAGGACACTGTCAGAAATATTTTGGTTTTCTCTGCCATTGGAAAATGACAGCATATTTGCTATAGGAAATGTAAAGTAAGAAGGACTAGTTATTAACTTTTGATATTACACAGTAACTTCTACAGTACAAATGAAGATTCTCAGAGAACACGTGTGTAGCTCCCATGCAGACAGCAAGAACCTGGATTTGCAGCAAAAAGGGAACTTATTTGCTATGAATATTTATGCACTTGATAGGATATATCTGTGTATATCCCTTTTAAAGGGGGAAACCTGGAAGATTACACAAACCTGAGTCACAGCCACAAGGCACTTTGCAGTAGAGTACGTAATTATGCACAGGACTTACACTTGAAATAGGGAAACAAGATTCTGACTTGACATGTTTACAGGCAGCTGCATCTATCAACAAATGCCTCCTGCAGCCACCAAAGAAACTGTATTCCTACAGTAACAGCAATGAAAGCACAGACGACACCTCTCAAAACATTTTTCAGTTTTTCAGAGGTACAATTGAATATATGTAACGTTTTTAAAACACTAAACATGAATGTCACTATGTTGGTATCGTGGCAGTCAGTTCTATTCTATCCACAATACTGCTAGAAATACATATTCAGAGATGGTGGATGGACAAGTCCAATCACCAGGAGTACAGGAGATGATGAAAGAGGAAGGTGCAGACAAGGACAATCTGCTTCCATCAGAGCTCTGCTAAACTCCAGTAAATCAAAGACTCTCAGAGGTGGCCAAATACATTTTTTTGGTAAAAACAAGCTAAGTGTCACATGACAAAAAAGCAGACAAGAGAGGTTCAGGCAGTATGGATTTTCAGTAGATCTCCAGTTTGGACCTGTTAGGTCCTCAAGATAAACAGGTAACTGCACTCGGTGTGTTTGATGCTGGTAAATGATGTAATTTTCCTCCTGACCCAGTTGCCTGGTAATTATTCTATAAATCAAGCTAATGCTGCTGTTTTACCTGAAGGATTAGAGAAATCCAGAATGCTAGTCGTAGGCTGCAAGAGGTCCGGGCTGCTGGATGAGAGCGTCCCTGGAATAGGCATGATGGCCAGGCTGTGTCTGCACTGCCGCGTCCCGACAATGCTGTCGTCCTGCGACTGGCTCACGCTTCCATCGCTGCAAAACAGGTTTGGTTCAGTCACGGGCATTAAGCTCCTTGTATTCATCTTGAGATGAATGAAACTAGGAAATATAATGGCACTCGGATGTTTTAATTACATGTTGTAGACAGGCTTTCAAAAAAAAAAAAGACAGAGGAAAAGCATATTTGAACGCAATCACTGGGAAAGAAAGAGTATTTTGGTCTTGTTCTGCATTTATGGGTCAGATTTGCTGCATTTTTCAAAAAAACATAAGCAACATAGACATAATCACTGAAGATAATAAGCAATTAAAGCATCACAACTTAATAAGGAATGATTACTGTTTGACCAGAAGAGTGTGACAAACCTGAACAGTTTTGGAGGCAAGATGCTGAATCGGGTCTTGTCTAAAATTTTCCTGATTCTGTTTCTCCCACCAGATACAGTGTTTGCTTTCATTTTCTTGTTTCCTTTTTCACGGGGAAACATCTGTTCCACATCTCCAGGCATATCTGGGATGGAATAACGGTTGTTTTTCTTTTCTGCAATTTTTGGAATATGTGGAATACCGTTCTTCTCTTGTCCTATCCTGCAGAGCAGCTCCTTAAACACTGTAAGAGAAGATACAATCCCTGTGATTCACCTTTGCACACTTAAAACTTCCCAGCGAATTCTTCTTCCCCCTCAAACCCTTTTGCTTCCCATATTCCTGCAGAAAAAGTAAATCAAGGAGTTACAAACCAGGTAATGTATTACATCTTAATTTTGATTCTAAGGGTGTGGGGCTTTTCCCATTTGAGTTTTACTTGTAATTATCTTGACAGAAGGAGTAAACCCTAAAAGTTCAACAAAAATGATCAAACCTTATGCATAGCAAGAGTTCTCCTAATTACTTTTGAAATTAGCACATATTGTAGCAAATGTAACAGACCTAGTCAACCCTTACCAGACAGATAAGGAAACATTGAGTTCATGGCCATCAGTTTTATATAAGTATTGACTTTTTTGTCTGGGTCTTTTAGGTAATGGAGTGCAGATGCTTCCTCAAGAATAACTGTAAAACAGAATGGTATTTCCCAAAACTGTCTTTATTTGCTTCCAGTAACACTACTGAACAGAAGCTGCATCAAATCTCCTATTTCCTTTACCAAACTAAGTCAGTCTATTACCAATACTGACATATCCAAAGATATAATTCTATGGAAATGACAGTGTTTATGTTCTTTGTGTTTCTTCCCACGTGTAAAAGGCAAAAATTAATTGGCCAAATTTGTTTATCAATACAAATAATTAAAAAACAAACAAACAAAAAATCTTAAAAATCCTTTTAAATCTTCTTAAATCACTCAAGTCAGAAATTCAGTATTTTCTGTCAAAAACATGCTGCTAGTGGGAGAATTGAAGAGCAAATTTCTCAGATTGTCCCTGTGAGTAAGGCAACCAGGACCTTCTGTACAGAAGGTCCCAGTCAAATTGCCTACTTCTATGAGGTAATAAAATTTAAGGCTACAAGCCTTCACAGTATAGATTCAAATATATGAACAGGAATTGCTCATTGTCAGCACCAAGCACTTAGTACTCAGCTAAAAAGACAGGATAATAAGTACCAATGTTGAAAAAAAGCTTCAAGACATGAATTCATTAAAATTTATCAGAGAAATCACCTTGAAATTCTATCAGCTAGTAGGGAGAGAATAGATTAAAATCCACTCGTAAACGTACAGTGCTTACAATTATAATACAAATGAAACATCCATCACTGCTTCAAGTTACAGTTATGCTTTATTTTATGTTATTTCACATTTGGACCACTGCTTACTGTGGTTATTTTATGCTATTTTGGAATTATGCTAATAAGCAACTGCTAGGATCTTGAAACTTTTTACCTGCATAGTGATAAACAGAAAATAATAATCGAAAATAAAACGGATAGTGAACAAGGGCAGGTAAGTGGAGGAAGCAAGTAAGAAAAGGAAACCATCAGGAGGTCTCAGCTACAACTGCAGAGGAAGGAGCTGTCTTGTGCACAGTCTCGTTCTTTCTGTAGCTACAGTTCTTCTGTTGCCTGAACAGGATTATGGAAACAGAACAGATGGTTTGACTGAGATTTTGAAGAGGTATTTATGTGTTTATATTCACGTTGACAATTAAAAGTCAACATTTATATGTCATATCACTTCTTATATTCCCCTTTCAATGTCAGATACAAAGGCAATTTACCCTATCGCTCCTACAGCCATTATAAAAAAAGTTTTACAAAAGCCCAGTTTGACATTTTTGCTGTTTCTTGGCAAAAATCTTTTGGCCCAGCTCCTTTGGCTGTGTTTGAGCTGTATCGCATGAAGGGACACTAAAGCTGCTTAAACAGTCATTTGAGGATTTCTCGGGGAGTAAAGAGCTGGCTATGCTGGCTTTGTGCCACTTAACGTGCAGCCCTTGGCAACAAGAACTTATCTGAGCAAATGGAGGCACAACACAGGGATTTCTGCACAACTTTTCATCCTAGAGCAAGTTGAGGAAAAAAGATGGAATCTGATTGCACTTCAAAAGCCAGAAAGACTGTAAGTTTTTCTTCACATCCACAAAAATAAATCATATATAAAGTCTACTCACCGAAAATGTTTGTTTTTACAGTGATGGAGAGATGAGTGTTGTTCCTTAAGATTTCCAGAGCTTTTACAAAGGTAATGTTCTCAAAATTCTGTCCATTTACTTCCATTATCTTTAAAAAGAAATAAAAATTAGTCTATTAGAAGAATGACTACGACAGACTTACAAATACAAAGGGGATAATACAGGCACAGGAAGAACTTTCCAGAAGTTATCATATCATCTTTACAGCAGTTGTAGAATGAAAACATTCCCTATAAAATAACTATTTTCATCACGTCAGTCAAGTTATGCCTGGACCTCCTTTTCTACCTGACAAATGCTTTGATCAAATCTATTTTCTCTGATAACATGATATTCGTGCAATTGGGAATTAATTCAACAGAACAATCCAATGGCTTCAACTTAACCATATCTCTGATCAGGAAGTTTCTTAAAATAACCACAATTTACTTTCTTTTCCCATTCTGTTTTTGAAATATTTTATTTTAAACATTTTATTTTATATAATTTATAATTGTATTTTAAGTATTTTAAATATTTTGAATACTATTCAATAGAAACCCATTTAACACATGGAACCTGAAGCTGAACTGTAGAATACCAGTTGTTTTCAGTAAACAGCATAATCTTTTTGGTGGGAACACTACAGTTGGTTGAATCAGAGTTTTGGGTTGGTTTTTTTTAAATAAAATAAGAGATTAATATTTTAAATTAACTTCATTTTTTTTACCTGATCACCACGCTTGAGTCCAGCTTCTGCTGCTTTACTCCCCACTTCCACAGTCTCTACAAAAATACCAAAACCCTTGTCGCTTCCTCCAAGGAGGCTGAAAAACAGTGGTGAATCTCTAGAAGGTTTTTGCAGGGTGATTTGTCTCCATTTCGCTTTGGCAGCACAGGCAATATTCAGCAATCTGAGATGTCCTTTCATTTTCTGAAACACAGAAGACAGAAAATAGGAGTGCAATGTTTCTTTAACTAGAAATGGAAAAACAGTTGTGAAAAAAAAAAAGCAAAGTGCCAGAAAAAGGGCTTATGATGCCACATATCCAAATCTTACTAAATAAACCTTGTCCTCTTTTGCAGCAATGCAGAAACACATAAATGAGTGACATATGTACTATTTTATATGGGTTCATATCTAAATGTATATATTTAAGAATAAATCCATATTAAAAGCCATCTATTGACTGTTAAACCTACAGACTACAATGTGTTAGTCACTGGTAACACAGTGGAAAATGAAAATATATTATATTAGAAAATATGATAGTCATTTTTTTTTTTTTGCACCTACCGCATCTTCCAAATTCTTTTCAAATTCTTCCAGAAATCGAGTCATAGCAGGATCTCCTTCAAAGTCATTAAAATGATTGTTCACCCACAGTAAGACCACTCTGGTAACCTGTGGAAAAAAAATAATAAATAAATATATATCTATACAGGTATCTATGATTCTTCTCCCATAGGCTTTAATCTATAAGCAAAGAAAAATACAAGAAGATGGCAGAATAACACATGATAGATTACTGCATCTGCTAACAAAGACAGCAGAAGACATTTACACTTGAAATCATCTTCTCCTTTATTTGAGGAAACAAATGAAAAATCAAAAATCCAAACTTTTTTGTATCTTATTGGCTACATCACCCAGTACTTAGTGGTACACAAATCCATCTCCAGTTAACTCTCACTATGGTCTTAACTTATCTTTTTCAAGTATCCCAGTGGTCTCCTTAAAGAAAGTTCTAGGAGGTATGTCATGATAATAAAAAGCTTTCTAAGAACTTTTAGTTAAATCTTCAGGTTGCTTTTGTATGTGCTACAGAGTTACCACCACTCATGATAAAGTCAGTCTGACAATTATTTTTTCCATCCATGTTTTTTTTTAAAAAAAAAAAAAGATAAGTCCATAGCAGTTCCTCTTCTAAAAAACAAACAATTTGCTCTTTTATTTGCTGAAGCAGTTTTCTTTTACTTTCTTTTTCTTAAAAAAAAAATAATAAAAAAAAAAATATATATATATAAAAAATAATAGTAGTTGCCAAAATGAACAGCATGGAAAAGGTAAGAAGAGAAGCAGAAACCACAGCAAAAGCTTCCAGACAATTTCCAACGCAAAAAAATTATAAGAATACAGTGTTTGGATAGTCTGTTGGGTTTCCTTCAGCTCAAAGCTCCAACACATAAAACTGCTGGCTAAGAATTTTACTGCCATAATTTTCAACAAATTGGACATGGATACAAGTTCCAGACCATGAACATTTTTCATGTGTATGTGCATTCAGTTACACAGAGTTGAACCTCGTTCTATTTACGGCAGCATTTGTATCAACTGCACCTGCCTTGAGCGGAGTTTATTTTAAGTACAGAGTCAGTAATAAGCCTCTCAAACAAAAGGTGCTCAATGCACTGAAAAGCTCTACAGTAGAAAATTCTGGAAGACAAAGCACAATGCTGTTGTGAAAATAAAGATGTATGGTATGTCCAAGAGATCACCAACACAATTTCCCTGCATTTCTGGTGAAAAACGTTCTGTCACTGGCATTTACATCTTTAAATTAAATAGAAAGCATTTATTTTCTATTTATCATTCTGCAAAAGAGAAGCAGTGTCATACCTAATTTAGGACAGTACACTATACGCCTACAACACACTGGAGAATCCTTTCTTGACACTGATGAAAAATATTTTGCTTTAGTTCATATAAAACACCTGAAGCATAATCCCAGATTATCAGCAATACAAAAAGGAATCAATCTGGAGACGTTTTCACCAGAAATACTTCTCTCTCACACTCAAACCAACCTTATCCCTCAGGCTGTCCACTGTGAACCATTCCAAGAGTTTATTTCCAACTTCCAGGGGGCTCGTTAGAAATGTTCTGTATGTTAAAAGGAAATCTTCGATGTAGGTTGGATCCACAATAGAATGTTCTTCTATTAAGTGCATGATGAGTCGCTCAGGTGTTGCCTTCAAAGTTAAATGCAGAAAATAACTGGTATCTCTCATCACTGCCTCTCTAGAGAGCATCTTAACATAAAACCATGTGAACAGTATCCTCCCTTTTCCAATTTCAGTTATGGGAAACTCAAGAGAAAACACACTAACATGTTTAAATTAAACCTTCATGCTTCTCTCAGCCCAAAGGTAATACCTGGCTAAAACAATTAGTAACTTCCCTTACTTTTATTTTTAATAGAGTTCAAGTTCCTCTTCCAGATTAAAAAAAACCAACAGGTCCATACATAAAGATGCACAAAGGGTGCTGCCAATACAAAACCCAACAGATATGCTGGAGAGGTCTAACTTTATTAAAAAGACAGATGGAAGTAAATTTGAAAAATAATATAAATTCCTTCCAATCTTCCAATCCTTTTCTTAATTTTTTTTGAGTTGAGACAGACAAAACTGAGGGTGTGTTCTAGATTCAAATCAAAATTGTATTTCTTTACTAATAAATAAAGGTTTAATGGATTAATGGAAAATATTAAAAAAAATCACCTTGATAACTATGTGTCCTTTTCTGGTTCCACTGCGATCCAGCTCTCTGTGCTCCTTGACCATAACAATTTCTCCTTCTTCCTCTACTTTATGAGTGTTTTTTTCCACATGGTTCAGAATCCTCCAGTAGTCTTGCTGGGCTATACACACAAACTTCCCCCAAACAACACAAGATCGTTAATAAATATCCAAAACACGAATGTATCCCCATCTCTGGGCTGCTCTGACACAATCATAGCACAACATTTGATACCAACCCCACTCTGTTCTGCCCAGCTACACAAGAGAGACAGTTAGAAACTGAAGACTAACAGAATTGGTCACTTTCTTACATCTCCCAAAGGTTGCCTGAATGGGCTAAACATAGAGAGGACAAAGCCTGTAAGAAATAGAAATGGGTATTTTCTATTTATCTGGTTTTACTGCACGTCAGTCACACACACAGCATGACCTGGGGGGAACTAAGCTTATTTTTCAGCACAAGGCAGAAGTTCCTGTTTCTCACACAACAGCAGTGTGGAATAAATCCCAGATACTAAAAAGTGTACAGCTAACCCAACACCAGCAGAGCCCTTGACCAACAAAATAACAACCTCCTTTTTTCTGCTCCTGGAATAAATATCATGCCTTAAGATGAAAGTAGTCTGGTTTCTTTTATTAGATGCTTAAAAATAGGAAGTAGTTGTAAAGAACTGTAATCTTACCTGACAATCATCTACCTTGGTTCTGACCACTCCATTCATGTACTGTTTGTCCAAGGAGGGAGTAATCCCAAAGCTATTTCCCATACAGAGACTTTCACTCTTCCCATCAGGATAACTGATTTCCACTGTGCCATTTAAAATAACATACCAAGAATCGAGCTAGAGGAAGTAAAAAACAAATGTAAGAAGTGAAGCTAATTCAATAACTTCTACAAGATGTTCCAGTGCTCTTATCTCAGAAAGGCTTATTCTTGCAGTCTCCAGTTTGTTGTCACCACAGTTTTGCAACATTTAATTCAACAAAAAACGGGCGCTGCAAGGCAAGCGACAAAGGTGACTGAAACAAGAATGCTTTCCAGCATTCTTCATTCATTTCAGAACTAATTCAGTAGGGAGGAATAGTGATGAAAAGATTTCTTAATCAGTGGCCTAATTGCTACAATATATTTATACCATTTAGTGAGAATGAACACTCTTCTCCTGCGTATCCAATTGGTCACTAGCAGAGAGGAGTTTTCCCAGTCCTCTCGGGGGGATGATGATCTGCTATGGCCATTCCAGGTGTCTTGATCCAAGGACAGTGAGAGATTTGGGTTGGATTTGGTCCCTTCCAACCCAAACCATTCTAAGATTCTATGATTTCAAAATAGTGATTTGGAGAACATATGTTGGGAGCCTGACCAGTGATTAATTTAAACATCTTTCTCCTCCCACTGAATGTGTATGGAAACTGCTCCTCATTTAGACATTTATGTTATAATGGCTAAGTTGTTGGGCAAGGATACCTCTTGTTGGTATGAAAATACCATGCTGGTACTTTCAAAAACTACATTATAAGAAGAGAGATAACACTTACCTGGTAACAACTTCCTGAAAGCTGTTTTATGTCTATACTTGGCTGTATTTAAGTCTTGAACAAGACAGTAATACACAGGAAGGGATGGGCTAAGGTTTGGGGATTTTGGGTACGGGTCACAGTGAGAGAAGAATTCTCAAACTTTCAGATGTGGGAGAGCTGCAGATATGGGAGACAGCCCCTTGCCCCCAGATGCCCCTGCTAACCTACTGCCTAACGCACTCCAATTGTGTTGCAACCAGTAACTTACTTCTTGGCCGTCTTCAAGTATGATGGCTCCTGCTTGCTCTACTACTTCAAATATCATCACTGAGCAAAGTTCTCTTCTCACAGACATAGTCATGTTTGCAAAGGCAGGCAGTTGATGCATGAATTCTAATAATTGCTCTGTTAGACAAAGGAAACATTGGCATGAAGACTGCAAGGCCCAAGGGTTCCTTAGATACCTTACCCTCCAAAGGTACATTAAATCTCAGTTAATTCATTGAAAAATTGCTCAGCAGTGGTATTACAATGGTGTTGGTGGCTAAATGAGCCCACTACGCATTTTGTCACCAACCAGAACTCTGCTCTGCTGTCTCAATCACGTTCTGATTGACCCTTATGGCAGCAACCTGGCTGAAGTTAAAAGCATTTCAGCTTCAACATTTAGAAAAATTAAAAATACCCTTACAGTACAGTAATCAAAAACTTGATAGGAGCATGAAATGATTTTCCAGTGTTTAGAGGAGTAATCTGAAGTATAGCACAACATAAATTTTACTGTTAAACTAATGCCAATTCCTAGTTAAACACTGCAGTAAATTATTTTAACCTTAAATGTTTTTCAGTTTACAATTACATAAATTAAACTGCAGTAATAGGAAATTCTCTTCGACATTTAAAACTCATTTGACAGATTCAGGCAGTCAAAATTACCTTGCTACCTATCCCTCCCTTCTACCAACACATACAATGACTGTAACACTTAACATCTTAAGCATCTCAAAGACTGATTTCTAAAATACTTAGTTTCTCAGAACAAATACTCTCTCAGACACTAAGAGGAGATATCAATCAATTAACAGGACCACTAGAGCAAGTGATTTCTGGAAGGCATCCTCCATAATTATGAGGATATACACGTAACTGACTCATGAAACAGTTTTCAGATATGCTTCTCTTACAGCTGTTATTAATAAAGTTTTACATAAAGATGGGGTTTTTTTTCCTCCTTACCAATATCATCATCAGTTTTATCTGCAGGCTCTTTCTCAAGGCACTCTCGTACAACATCTCGCCCTAGAAGTGGATCTGAAGTTCTGTCAATATCTTCATCCTCTTCTTCTTCTTCATCTTCAGAGTCTACAGGTGCTTCTGGAAGACCTGTTAAATCAACGTCTCCCATCTCACTTTCTGTAGCCTACAAAGAAAATATCCATCAGACAGAGTTCAATGTCTTCAGTTTAATGATTTATGGTCTTAGGTAGTTAATACAACAACAGAAATTCTGTGGCCAACAATTCAAATTAGAAAGTGTAATATTTCCCTTTCTAAACACTGACAAAAACACGTTTCATTGAAATCTACAGTTCCAGGATGGTGTAAATCCATACCATTGGCAGAAAGCAACACCATGCTACAGGCATCATGATCACAGGTTCTGAAAACAAAATGAACATACTGGGACATTTGTTCTCTGTCTTTATTTACAACCCTACCAATGAACTACAGGCAATATAAACTCATCAATATTAACCATGTGACACAAGATTGAGTGGCTAAAATGGAAGGGATCTGATCTCATTTTTCACTTTGTTATTACAACATGGATTAGAAAAGTGGCACAGAGCAGTTGTGTCAGGTGGAGTATATAAATCGGGGGATAAGGATGACTATTCTTTCCTCTATTGGCTGATTCTCATTTTATAGCATTTCCTTTTTCTTGGGAATTCATGTAAACAAAATGTTTTTTCACAATTTAAGAATCTATATTATTTTGTTAACACAATTCACTAACCCCATTGGCCACCCAACGCCTATAGACACATTTCTACTGTCATCAATAGATGACATCAGACATCACACTGAGCAGGCACGTGAAGCAACAGAGAAAGAGAATGCAATACTGGCAACCAAAAGCAGAATCACACAGGAATCATTTGCAATAATTCCTTCTGTAAAGTTTAAATGATGTAATTGCATGAGAATAACTTTCCCAACAGATGGAAGACAGAAAAAAAAGAAAAAAGAAGTTTAAAATTTTCAGTTTCCACAGAGTATTTGTTCAATCACTTTTTTCTTTTCTTTTTTTTTTTTTTTTTAGTTTAAGCCAGCAGGCAAATCATTTTTCTGTTCAAATTCAAAAATTTCAACAACACTGAAAATGTGTCACTGAGAACTAGAAGGCAATTATATAGAGATTTGCAGAAAAATGAGTTTATTTCTTTTTAAATGAACACATTTACAATATTCACTTTCACTTTGAAACAAATCCTTGAGATTTAAAAAAAAAAAAACCCTACTGATGACAAACTAATGCATTAAATACATGTTCACAAAACCTCCAAAATAAAGGATGGGGTCCTGTCCAGTCTGCCTTTGAACACTTCCAGTGCTGGTGCAGCCACAACTTCTCTGGGCAACCTGTTCCAGGGTCTCAGCACCCTCATTGTAAGAAATTCCTTCCTTCTATCCAAGCTAAATCCACCTTTTTCCAGTTTATAAGCATTGCCCCTTGTCCTGTCACTACAGGCCCTGATAAAAAGTCTTTCTTATAAAGATTCCCTTTAAGTACTGCAAGGTCTCCCCAGAGCCTTATTCCCTTTTCTCCAGTCACTGGGGACTTCACCTCACTACCACAACTTTGAAAGTAAGATGGAGAGTGCCTCAGCAACTACGTCAGCCAACTCCCTCAGGACCCCGCGATGCATCTCGTTGGGTCCCATGGACTTGTGTATGTTCAGGTTCCTCGAGTGGTCTCAAACCTGATCTTCTCTTATGACATGAAGGACTTTGTTCCCCCAGTTCCCACCTTGATGTTCAGGGACTTGAGAGATACGGGAAGAGTGACTACCAGTGAAAACTGATGTAAAAAAAATTGTTGAGTAGCTCAGCCTTCACCACATCACTAGTTCTCCTCTTATTTATGAGGTAAAGAGAAGGACATTTTCTTTAATCTTCTTTTTCTGACCAATGTACCTCTAGAAGCCCTCCTTGTTATCCTTCACATCCCTTGCCAATCCCAGTTCCAACTGTGCCTTACCCTTCCTGATCCCAACCCCACACATCCAGGCAGCGTCCTTATGTTCCTCCCAGGATACATGTCCCTGGTTCCACTGTCTGCATTTCCTTGCACCTTTGTTTGACCAGAAGGTCCTTACTCAGCCATGCTGGTCTCCTGCCTTTCTTGCCTCATAACAAGCACTACTGATGTGAAGTGATTTAATCACAGCAGCCTGCACTGCCTCCATCTTCCTACACGCTCCGTGTTGATCGGCTACTGCAAGCCCCAGCGCACTGACAGCTGAGCAGCATTTCCTTCCTGCACTCGACAGAAAAACACTGGGGTTTAGATATAACCTTGGACTTCTGAGCTTGTCCTCATTTCAATAATTAGCCAGCAAACTTAATAAATAAGGCTGAAATGATTTAACAGAAATGTTTCTTTCAGAGGAGGCTAATATCTATAGGGTTAAATCTCTTTTACATTACATCACTTTACTGGCTTATGTAGCTCACATTAACAGTGTTGGAATTAAGCCCAAGTGCAAATTGAGGTTGGAGAGTCTCAGCAGCACATGATCAGTACAGCATTTTATTCAAGGACTTTTCTAGCATTTCTTCATCTAAATAGTCACGATGTGTATCAACTCTTGCAGGCAGAGTAAGATACACCACGGTATCAATTCCCACTTTGATAACCTAAAGCTAAGATAACAAAACCCAGGCTATAGATTCTACAGAAAAGTGATTCTTTAAAGTTTTCATTGTATATCCTCCATAGGACAATAAACAAATCGTCTCTTTTCTTGATAAGTTATAGTTTGAACCAGCTATGAAATAAGAGATGATCTTCAAACTGTATTTCAAAGATTATGTGCAGATGGCTGACAAAACATTGGCAGGTCAGGCAGTGCTGGAAGGAACAGGAAGGATTTTGCTCGTAAAGCTGTCTGCAGAAGAAGCTGTTCTTCCCAAACACGATGCCCCAGAGCTGTTTCCATTATCAAATATCAAAATAATTCTTAATGGAATCATTTTATGAACTACTAATTTACAAAATTAAACTAGAAGCTGCAATCTTTGAATCTGACACAAATATGGATTTTCAGGATTGGGTCTAGAGGGCAAGCAGGACCAAACTCAAATGGTACGTGTCACGTACATCATGTGGAAAGTTAACACCAGTTTAATGTCAAAACATTTCTTTGCTATTTTAAAATCATATCATTATTACTTTATATATAGCACTGCAAATTTTGCCAATTAACACATTTCAGCTGTTTGCTAAATGTTGATTATGGAGACGTTGGTACGCTGGCCTACGCTCTGGAAACCAAGGACATTAAGAACTAACCCTTGCAAAGTTTTGGTGATAATTATACATATTCCACTACAATATGCACCAGAAGCATACAGTGACAGAAAAAAAAGTATTAAATACATCTCATAAAACATTTCCTGTGCTGGAATAACTCCATAAAGTATTTTAGTACTCAGAACCCTGATGCAACCTGCTATTAAGACCAAGTGGGTTTTTTCCCCTCTCTTCATGTCAATTCTGTCAGGGGAAAAATGTCCAAGTTTGATTTTTTTTTTTTTTTTTTCAGAATTGATAGAAAAACTCTGAGTAAGGTGCACTCCCTGATGCATATTTTATAGATAATCCATTTTAATATCAAAAGCTTAACCACAACTGGAATTACTGCTGGGCAATAATGCTGCCCACAAATACTGCCAAAGCGATAAATGAATTTTTTTTTTTTTAAAAAGAGAGAAAAACTTCAAGCACACCACTGACAGAACTAAAAAGGTAAGGAAAAAAAACAGATGCAAATTTGTTGGTTATTTAGAGAACAGCACTGCAAGCTATTGATACGGGCAACTAATTCCTTATAGTAGAAATGAGATATCTAGAGATATGATCTGGATGACCAGTGTCACCCTGGCTGGCCACCTTAAAGCCTGTCCTGTGAAAGGGCAAGGAAAGCTGTTTTCACTCTGTAATATAGCTGTTAAATTCATTTTCCCTGAGGATATTTATTACAGGTCAAAGCAGAAGTTAGAATCCCTCATTTCAACTTCTGTATGCATAACCACACAGCTTCTGCTACTTCCCCTAAACACCATAGCTCTGAAACTAAGATTATTTATGTGCTGTCAAAATCCATTGGGGAAAAAAAAAATATATATATATATAAAAAAATCCACTTCAAGAAAATTAAATAAGTTGGTTCAAAAACTGTAAGGAATAACTTCCTTTTTTTTTATATTACCACATAAAGACTGAAAGCTCCAACAAGGAGCAGTAACTATACAGGAGAAAGGAGAAAAATATCTTTACAGATTTATTTTCCTAAGTTTCTACAACTAACTAAGGGTTTAATGCAACACATTCACAGCAGTGCTTACAGGCAGGACTCCTCCTCTGCTGATCTCACCTGAAGCTTTATGTTCAGCATTTCCTGTTTAACATCCTGGACTAAGAAGCAGCTGGAACAAGTGAAACCTCATTTCAACGCTATCGATGAATATAGTTCACACAGATGAACGGAAATCCTTTCCAAATCTTAATAAAAAATTGTTTCATTCTTTGGTTCTACTATTCTAATCATATTTTTCTATTCTGGAATTAAATTTGCACTACTTACTGTAAAAATGAATGTTAAGATAGCATTAATTCAAAAGGTCATTTCAAGGCTACATTAATCAAAATTATTCACAAATGCTCTTCCTCTCCAGACATTAATGACACTCCTGGAGAGTTTGGCATGAAATAGATACGAAGCTGACTGCAAAAACAAAGCATCATTTCCCACACACTTTATGAAAAGCTGTATTTTAACGTACAAAAAAACGCTTTCAGCTACATTACACTCAAAAATGTAAGTTTATTGTGTATCAAAGAGATTGTCTGCCTTCACAATATCATGATGAATACTGGGGAAAACACTTTTCTTTTCCTTTCTGATTTCAAAATCTGTCTATATTGATGTGTCACCGCAATATAACACTGTGTTAAACATTGTGCCATCACATGATTACACAGCAGCTACCCATGCACACAT
>NW_010297543.1:0-3615 GCF_000700745.2 Antrostomus carolinensis | reverse complement strand
GGTGGGGGGGTTGTTTTCATGTCAAAAGACTCAAATTTGGGGTGAAAATCGACGATTTTGGGGGTTTGTGCAGCAAAAATTCAGGTTTTTCACCCATTTTTACCCAAATTGGGGTTTTTTTCCCTCTATTTCCCTTCAAATTGGGGTTGTTCCCCCCCAATTTTCCCCCCTAAACAGGTTTTATCCCCAAAATGTGGTTTTTTTGCCCAAAATACGGGTTTTTTTCACCAAAAATATGTTTTTCTCCCAAAATAGGGTGGTTTTTACCCCCAAATAGGGGTTTTTAACCAAAAATAAGGTTTTTCCCCCCCAAAATTAGGGCTTTTCCTCCCCAAAATATGATGGTTTCCCCCCAAAATAAGGGTTTTTTCCCCAAAATAGGGGTTTTTCCCCCAAAATAGGGGTTTTTTTCCCCCCAAATAGGGGTTTTTAACCAAAAATAGGGTTTTTCCCCCAAAATATGGTTTTTCCCACCAAAATATGAGGGGTTTTTCCCCCAAAATAGGGTGTTTTTCCCCCCAAATAGGGTTTTTTAACCAAAAATAGGGTTTTTTCCCCCAAAAATAGGGTTTTTCCCCCCAAAATATGAGGGGTTTTCCCCAAAAATAAGTTTTTTCCCCAAAAATATGTTTTTTTCCCCAAAAATAGGGTGTTTTTCTCCTCAAATAGGGGGTTTTTTTACCAAAAATAAGGTTTTTTTACAAAAAATAGGGGTTTTCTCACCAAAATATGGGGCTTTTTCCCCAAAATATGGGTTTTTCCCCAAAAATAGGGTGGTTTTTCCCCCAAATAGGGTTTTTTTTAACCCAAAATAGGGGGTTTTTACCAAAAATAGGGGGGTTTTCCCCCAAAACTAGGGTTTTATCCCCCAACATATGAGGGGTTTTCCCCCAAAATAAGGTTTTTTCCCAAAAATATGGGTTTTCCCCCCAAAATAGGTGTTTTTTTCCCCCCAAATAGGGGTTTTTAACCAAAAATAGGGATTTTTTTCCCCAAAAAATATGGTTTTTCCCACCAAACTATGAGGGGTTTTTCCCCCAAAATAGGGGTTTTTTCACCAAAAATATGTTTTTCTCCCCAAATAAGGTGTTTTTTCCCCAAAATATGGGGTTTTCCCCCAAAAATATTAATTTTTTCACCAAAAAATGTGATTTTTAGGAAAAAAACAGGTTTTTTTCCCCCTGAAAATAGTTTTTCCCCCAAAATATGGGGTTTTCCCCCAAATCAGGCTTTTTTTCCCCAAAAAACACTGGATTTTCCCCCAAAATGGTGGTTTTTCTCCCCCATTTTCCCCCAAACTGAGGTTTTTTCCCCCAATTTTTGGTTCCTTCCCCCATTTTTCCCCAAAATTGGGGCTTTTCCTCCTATTTTCCCCCAAATACTCTTTTTTCCACCCAAAATTGGTGCGTTTTCCCCCATTTCCCCCCCCAAATAATTTGTTTTCACTAAAATTAGGTTTTTTCCCCCAAAATAGGGGTGTGTCCCCCCATTTTTGGTTTTTCCCCCCATTTTGGGGCTTCTTTCCCCATTTTGTGTTTATTTCCCCCAGTTTTGTGTTTATTTCCCCCATTTTTGGTGTTTTTTCCCCATTTTTGGTGTTTTTTCTCCATTTTTGGTGGTTTTTTCCCATTTTGTGTTTTTTTTTCCATTTTGGGGTTTATTTCCCCCATTTTTAGGTTTATTTTCCCTATTTTGGGCTTTTTTCCCCCATTTTTGGTGTTTTTCCCCCATTTTTGGGTTTATTTCCCCATTTTGGGGTTCATTTCCCCATTTTTGGTGGTTTTTTCCCCATTTTGGGGATTATTTCCCCCATTTTGGTGTTTTTTTCCCCATTTTGGTGGTTTTTCCCCATTTTTGGGTTCTTTCCCCCATTTGTTTTTTTTTCCCCATTTTGGGGATTATTTCCCCCATTTTGGTGTTTTTTTCCCCATTTTGGTGGTTTTTCCCCATTTTTGGGTTCTTTCCCCCATTTGTTTTTTTTTCCCCATTTTGGGGATTATTTCCCCCATTTTGGTGTTTTTTTCCCCATTTTGGTGGTTTTTCCCCATTTTTGGGTTCTTTCCCCCATTTGTTTTTTTTTCCCCATTTTGGGGATTATTTCCCCCATTTTGGTGTTTTTTTCCCCATTTTGGTGGTTTTTCCCCATTTTTGGGTTCTTTCCCCCATTTGTTTTTTTTTCCCCATTTTTGTGTTTATTTCCCCCATTTTTGCTGTTTTTTCCCATTTTTGTGTTTATTTCCATTTTTGCTGGTTTTTCCCCCATTTTTGCTGTTTTTTCCTCATTTTGGTGTTTATTTCCCCCATTTTGCTGTTTTTTCCCCATTTTTGTTTATTTCCCCCATTTTTTTGTTTATTTCCCCCATTTTTGCTGTTTTTTCCCCATTTTTCTGTTTTTCCCCCATTTTTGTGTTTATTTCCCCCATTTTTGTGTTTATTTCCCCCATTTTTGTGTTTATTTCCCCCATTTCTGTGTTTATTTCCCCCATTTTGGTTGTTTTTTCCCCATTTTGGGGTGTTTCCCCCCCCCCATATGGGTCACTCACAGACCTGGGCTCTGCCCCCCCCATATGGACACTGACACCTATAGAAACCCATTTAATGTCTGTTTCCCCCTTTTCACCCCTATAAATTCATATTTCAACCTATAGAAACCCATTTCCATGTATATCTCCCCCTTTTCCCTTCCCCACACTTACATTTCAATACATATAATTTAATATACATCCCTTTTCCATTCTATATGTACATTTAAATGTATATATTTCACCCTCAATCCCTCCCTTCTCAATCCTATAGGGATATTTAAGTACATATATAAACCTATTTTACCCCATATTCTCCCTTTTCCCTTCTCTATATGTTTATTTAAATACCTATAAACACATTTTAATGTATATCTCTCCCTTTTCCCTTCTCTATACCTATATTTAAATGTATAGAAACACATTTTACCCTATATCCCTCCCTTTTCCCTTCTCTATACTTATAAATATATATATATAAACATAATTTATTGCCTATCTCTCCCTTTTCTATTCTATATGGGTATTTAAATGTATACAAACATATTTCACTCTAGATCTCTCCCTTTTCCCTTCTCTATATGTACATTTAAACGTATATAAACCTATTTTACCCTCTATCCTCCCTTAATTCTATACATTTATTTAAATATAGATGTAGAAATCCATTTTTCCTTATATCCCTCCCTTTTCCCTTCTCTATACGTACATTTAAATATAGATATAAACCTATTTCACCCCATATCCTCCCTTTTCCATTCTATATGTACATTTAAATGTATATATTTCACCCTCAATCCCTCCCTTTCCAATCCTATATGGATATTTAAATGTATATAAACACATTTCACTTGATCTCCCTCCTTTTCCCTTCTCTATACGTACATTTAAATATAGATATAAACATATATTACCCTATATCCTCCCTTTTCTATTGTATACATACATCTAAATATATATATATTTAAAGGTATATATATACACACACATATTTTATCCTATTCCATATGGATATTTAAATATCTATAAACACACGTCACCCTCTCTCCCTCCCTTTCCAATTCTATATGAATATTTATATATATATATAAAT
>NW_010297542.1:8156-10194 GCF_000700745.2 Antrostomus carolinensis | reverse complement strand
AGGATAGAGTTAATTGTTCTCAGGTAACTGGAAGGGGAGTGGCTGGGGCAGTTGGCCCAGGGGCCAGAGCAGGCATTCCATACCACTGACAGTATTCCATACCACGTGATATCATGCTTGGTATTTAAACAGGGAAGTTCCAGGAGGAGGGGGCTGCTGGGTGCTGTAGTTCCCTCACCGGTCCCACAGTGAGCCATTTCCTTTCAGTTCGTTTATCACTTTGTTACGTTGTATATTCTTTCATTAGTACTGTTGTTGTTGTTATTGTTGTTTGGTGTTGTTTCTCCCTTACTATCCCAGTAAACTGCTCGTGTCTCAACCCATGAGCCCCTTTCATTGATATTTTCTCCTCCCCATACCACCGGAGGGTGAGGGGTGGGGCAGGCAGCAACCCTTCCTGGTTAAACCACATCAGAAGTACATATCACTACAACTTCCTTGAGTTTCCTAAGAAAATGCACTAGATGCTGCACCATTATGTGAAGCCTTCCATGGAGGTCAGCCTCATGTAGCCTCAATATTGTCTCACTCTCTACACCTCAGATCCTGCCAGAAAACAACATCCTGTAGGGAACAGCAAGACAGAGAGAAGAGCAAAGCAGAAGCTGTAGAGAGATTTTTACAAATGACAGAATTTGCAGAAATGACATACAGAAGGAAGGTCACATAAAATAAAAAAAATACTCTGAAAGTTTCTGGGTTAGCAGCATCTGGCTGACCTCTGAGTTAAGTACCCAGTTTCACCTATTTACAAAAGTTCCTTAACACTGGAACAGACAGTCTGATTCTTTCATAAACAAATACTCTAGAGAGAAAAGTTGTTTACCATATCCTGAACTGCATGTTTCACATCGTACTAGTGGTATACTAGGCTATTAAAAATAGGGGTTATACTCATAGACAGACAAGTACCATTTGCCCATCTCCCTTCTAGAAGCAGTGTTTCTGTAACATTGCTACTCCTTTATCCAGCATCCCAGATCTATGCTTTTTTGAGGCTAATATTTTAAATTCATTCATTTTGTATTTTCCTACTCTAACAATTCCAGTTAATACCAGTTGATGAATATCATCAGTGAACCTGAAATATGGCCAAACTGTAGTATCTCTATATCCAAAAAAAAAATATTAAAAAGACATAACCTAAAAACCTGTAAGAAATTACAATTATAAGGTTGCACTTCAACTGGGAAATGGCATCTGATTTTGCTTTCAAATATAAACCCAGAGAACTCACAAAACAAGTAACTCATAAAGTACTCTAGTTAGTCAGAATCTGTGGATGCTTCCTAGGCATGGATTTATTTTAGTTTAATGTTCAATTTCAGTGGGGGTCCTAAGTTTTTTGGGTTTTGTTTTTTTAAGGAAGGAAACATAGGAACAATTGATTCAATCTTTCCTTTTCACTGTGTTATTTATGCTGGTGATTCTTTTCATAAGAGGTAAGCTCTTCTTTCTTTAAAGAACTAATACTACTTGAACAATTATTTTTAATTCCAAAATTTCCAAACATTTTCTAAGCACCGAGTCTCATTTTGTGAAATGAGCTTGATGAAAAAATAGGAAAAGACAAAAATGCATAAAATTCAACAGCAATTTTTGCAAAAATGTTACAGACTATTAGCAATTTTTTTCCTATGAGCCATTCTATTTACAATAATAAATATGCTAGTCTGTTGAAGGATCTAAAGAAAAACAGGGAAAAAAAATCCCAACCTCTTAGAAACAACAGAAATTTTTAAGAAAAGTGTTCTACGCATAGTGCAAGAAAAGTAAACTGAGACAGAAGCAAATGTTTTCTTCAAGAATTCATAATTGTTTCTCACTGCTTTATATTTTTTGTAATAAACCAACTAAAGTTCATGCTCCATTCTATAATATACTACAGTATTATAGCTTCTTTAGGACCTGATTCTGCTTTTGCTTTCATTTTTTCCTTAATTTGCCACTGCCAACTTATTGTTCCTTATATTCAGAGCGTTGTAAAAGTGATATGGGTCTCACTGGTCCTATAAGTGTTTGTGATACACTCCTGCTG
>NW_010297542.1:0-8146 GCF_000700745.2 Antrostomus carolinensis | reverse complement strand
AAAGATGTGGTTCTTCATTTCAAAGAAACACACTAACTCCAAGTGATAAAAAGTTTCCTTCCAAATTATGAGCAAGCTTCTAAAGGCCTTAAAATCTTGTTTCCAAAATAATAGCTTTGGCATTCATTCTTCTATTTTGTCTCATTTGGGTTTTTTTTGTTGTTTTTTGTTTGTTTGTTTGTTTGTTTGTTTTTTTTCCCCTGTTAAGTTTCATTTTTCAACTTCTCTCTGGAACAATCAGAAGCAAAAAAATGCACTTTAAAAAATGAAAGCTGGCTTCCCCAAAACTGTGTCAGCCTGGCAGCTGGAGCTTTATAAAAAATACCAAATACTGCAAGGAAATAGAAATCAGGGAGATAATTGTGAGAGAAGACAAATTATGTCAGAGAAACCTAGACGTCGAATGGGACTTACCAGCTTCTTCCTCTTTTCTCACATCCAGCACTTGTGTCTTCATGGTTATTTCTAGGATTTGCATGCTGGTAAGCACTACTGGTAAGCACGAAACAAAAACCACAGAACATTGTTCAAGATCCCATTTTTAACTCCAGCACTTTCTGTCTGCTTCTTCCAAAAATGCTATTACTAATGTACAAGTTAAACACTGATGAGGTCTAAAAATTGCAACAAAAATTACCTGTGTTCACTTGGTGAACTTTTACCTCTCTGGCACTGGATACACAGGCGTCTCATATTTGAAAAAGGCTCACTGAAAGTTTATGCATAAATATACTTTGCTTATGGCTTCATTGGTCAAGTGCTCTGACCTGTCTTATGAAGACAATCAAATACTAGAGAAACAAATAGCAAGAACTGCTTATAACACCTTCAACAGAATGATTTCTTCTATAAGGTACACATATCCATCACTGGCTGTTTCCAAGCTAGTATGGCATACATTTTGTATGTTTGCTGTCATGAAATCTACTTGCCTTCTTAGAAACACCACCAGCAAGTTGCCCTCTGCCCACCTTGTTGCTGCAGCACTCCAGATGTTTGCCTTTGTTCTACTCCAGTCAGAAAAATCATGAAACATTTTCTCATTTCCTTTGTGGGCAGAATTGTGTAAGCACAGCTGGTACAAGCCGCTGACTAAGAACCTGTCTGGCACCAGGTGGAAAGGAGAGAATAACTGCAGTGCTACATTTCAATGACTGCTAGTCACATTTTTATTGCATCTTTGAATGAGGACCTGAACTTATTTGTATCATCTGCATCACCTGAGATCACCTCATGCA
Organism: Antrostomus carolinensis; assembly: GCF_000700745.2. Taxonomy (NCBI): domain Eukaryota; kingdom Metazoa; phylum Chordata; class Aves; order Caprimulgiformes; family Caprimulgidae; genus Antrostomus; species Antrostomus carolinensis. The sequence continues at coordinate 6,908 of NW_010297542.1, read as the reverse complement.
GGTCTGTGTCATCGCAGCTACACTACACTCCTGCTGGTCAGCTAAACCATCTTTTCTATCTAATACAGAGGATAAAACAATATTGCCTTCATTCAAGAATTTGATGTGAATAATGAACTGGAACACCTATGCTAAAAAATTCCCGTGAAGTCTGATTTTTAAAATGCAGGTGCTCAGCAATTTCTGAAAGTCTAGGCCTCTTGAAGGGTACTCAGGTACTTCTGAGTATGAGGCAGTTCAAGTCAATGGTCAGATTTTAAGATCTTATCCAAAACTAGCATGGTGAGGAATCTTCATAGTCTGCTGCTTGAGCTGCAGGGATCCTTGAGACACAATTATCAGAGGCTACAGCAGAGTAAGCGCAGGCATTCACTGGAGCTGCTGCGCTGTGTGAGCTTCCTCTGCAAGGAACAGCCAAGTACGTTCCACTGCATTCACCAATCTGTTAGGCCCAGATAATACAGTCAAGAAAAGTCTTCGTCAGTATATTTTCAGAGGGAAACAGATCTTTTATGTCTACCTGTTCCCAAAATTTACTCTCTCTGCTACAGGTATAATTCTTCTTTTTTGATTTCCATGGGGCTGAGAACATCCTCAGATGGAGGAAAAACACATCTCTGCTAAGGTCTAATTTTTTTACCTAGTGACACTCAAGTATGTGCTTATATTAAATTCTGATGTTTGACTGTCAGAATTCATTCTATTAAAGACTACTGAGTATAAACTGCATAGCTATGTCACTAATAGATTAATAATTTAATAAAGTGAAACATTTTTGCATAGGAAAACAGTAAAAAATCAGCATTTTCTTCTGCTGTAAAACCAAAATATGAGTCATCTCTCCTGCACTAGAAACAAATAAAACAATTAAAAGGAAGATGGGCTTTGCTTCTGGGAGAAATTATGACTTTCTCTTAATAAAATGTATTAATTTTCATCAGTAAGTGCTTTAATCTGTGAAGGAAAAATGGCAATTTTCAGAGCTCTTCTCCCTGGAAGGATATGATATTATCTTTTCCATTCTGAATGTCCCAGACATATTTTACAAGTGCCTACAGATACTGTAAAGGTGGGATTAAATTCTGTATTTAAATTGCAACCCATCTCCAGTTTCAGGTCATTGAGATACAAAAGGTCATGATATTTGCCTTTCATTTTTCTTCTCTCAGAATACTAAAATTTGAGACTATAAAGAATGCTCTATGTAATATAATTTCTTGCCAATTGCATGAAGAATATACAGTGATTAAGTAAGTAGTTTGACCCGAGTTCTTTAATCCTATTCACCTAGGATCACCTTGAAAAACTTGGCTTCTCAGTGCAAGTATGAATATTTTAAAGAATACAGGAAAAGATTGAAGGTGAAAAAAGGCCACAAAAGATCAAAACCTGGTTCATCCTTAGGTCAAAAACATTGTCTCTGAATAAAAATAATGAAAAAAATGCATGAGGGACTTTTCTTTCACATTCAGCATAGAACACATTATTTTCAATGTGGGACCTAAGAATATAAAATCTGATAGACAAGGAGCTAGGCTACAGATGGACTCTCTCCTCTGACCCCCAAAATCTTGCAGATAAGCTTTGGAATAAAGCGTTCAATCCTATTTACACACAACCCCTTTTTACTGTCCTACTAGTGAAGAAAGGAGACAAAGTTAGTAAATCTTTCATCTACTTTAAGCCCTGTTAACACTTCCAGATGGATGTGAAGAGCTCACAGTGCAATTGACAGTCAGAGCCAGCATTTCTACTGAAACTATTAGATTCACCCACTTTTAGGAACCAAAATGGATTATTATCATCATCCAGTTTGACCTGCTGCATATTGGCATCCATAGGTTTTTACCAATTCATTCCTGAAGTGAGCCCATAATGCCTATTCCAGCTATCTTATATCTTTTGAAATATGCCCATTTAGAGACATTAAGTAATGGATATTCTGTCTCATTTCTCAGTACATTTTCAATTTGGTAGATTAATCTCAATATTAAAACATAATGTCTCAGTTTTAGGACAACGCCGAGTCCCGTATTTTTCATGTACTCTAAATACGTTACCAGAGCTTTGCACATCACTTTTGCCAAGTATGTATTTATGTATCAAAGTGAAGGCTACCTTTAGCATTTCACAGCAGGGTCTCCACAGACTCAAATTAGTCCATAAAAGTTACTATAACAGAAAGTAAAAGTACAGGTACTGCACATTTAACTGTTCAGCAGCCAGGCTCAGGAAACATCTCTGACGACCATACTGCTATGGGGAGAGTGTGCCTCGTGCGCTACTCACTTTCTTTTCCTGTGGTAGTTTCAGGGCCTCAAGGCATATCTTGAGGCTTCATTATATGGAGCAATATGCAGATACATCCATAAAAGTATGGTCTTATCTCAGTGTAATGGCACTCACTGCTTAGCTCTCGTCTATCTCCCATCAGATCCCCAGTGACCCACACCAGCTCTCTGCTGGAGATGACCAGCTCCAGTGTTGGAAGGTGTCATATCCTCAAAAAACAGAACATGTGAAAGTGTGTCCTACTTTTTCAGGAAAAATTTCACATTCCTTTGCGTCACTCTCCTAACACTTCTACACATGCATACATTCACAGCAGTTACAACCCAAAAAGCAGCTCAGACTTGTGATACTTGTTCCCTTTCCCCCCATACCTCATCCCCTCAGGTGCAATGGCAGGTCATGAGGCAGTGACTCAGCTGGCTGAGCTTCCCTTCTTTTCCTCTTGCTTCTTTGTTTAACTAGAACAACACGCCAGGTAGGTCACAGAACAGCCCCAGAAGTAAGGGAGAGAGGGTGAAGCCGCTTGGAAGAGGCTCTTTGTGCCGAGCACCGCAGCACACCGAACGCCCAGCCAGGGGCAGGGGCAGCAGTGCCAACACCTTCCCTCCAGCAGCATCCCTGTGGGATGGGTGAGACTCACCACAGCCCACTGACAGGTACACATGGAGACAAACTAACTGTAACACACTCTTGTAGCCTGCCTTATCTGTGGAGCCAAATCGATACTGAGCCCAGAGCGAGCAGTCATTAAATAATGTCATAACCCATAGATTGCATTATCAACCTCCTGATTACCCGGTGAGGAGCACATTTGAGACAGCCTTCACCAGGGTAAGGGCTTTCTATTTACACAGCTGTGGATCTCCAAAGATATCTGATTTTTTTTTAATCTACTCCTTTTGAAGATATTCAGCAGGTTGATAGAGTTTTCAGCTGCAACTCTCTTCCTTCCTCACCTTAAGTCTAATAGCTCATCAAAATACAGCTTGACAAATTGGCAGCTTTTCCTCCTCCCCTATCATTTCAATTGTCCTTTTCAGCATCCAGGGTTTTAAAGAGTTTCTGCTTATGGGTTTTATGAGCAAGACACTCACATGTCTGCTGATGCTGCATTACATTACTGATTTTTAATCTTGAATCAGTATCTTCTCACTTTTAAATACATGATGGATCTTTACTAGCTATTTGTTTTGTAAAACTTAGATTTAACTTTGTGCTGTGACTGCTAACTTAATGCCTTCAACTGATACTAAACCACTTCATTCTCTTATCGTAAACACCACCTACAAATGTCTATTTAACTTCCTTGAATATTTGATCTCACTGTGTTGTGCATTCATGGTTTTACTCTTATGCAGAAGACACAATTTTTTACCATTAAAATCCTGTTACAGAGGGTTATTTTAAACCAGTTGCTGAAATTTAGCTTCTATGCTGGAAAACAGAGTAACAGACAGAAAGCAAGAGCATGATGGACCTATTTTCCAGGATGCTTGTCTGCATTCACACTAAGGGTATTAGATGGATTTACTTCCTCAAAGACGAGTCAGAAGGGAGTTAAAGATAAAAAGAAGACTAGTTTGACACTGAAGCACTGGGAATCACTTTTTTTAAAACAGTAGTTAGGAAAAAATAGAAAAATATAAAACTTAGCTTATGCCAAACCTTCCTCCCACTCTTGGCTCCACACATTACATATGTATGTTAGATTTTCAAGTAATTTATTATTGCTAAAAAAGACTATTAATTTTTTTTTCTGTTAAAATGATAGAAAACAAAAATAACACTTAGTTCTTTCACTTTGAAGTGTCAGCTGTCACTTTTCTGAGCAAAGTTTATCAACTTTAAAAGTCTTTTTCTTCTTTTGCTTTGTGCTACTGTCCTTTTTATCATGTGTCACATTTATGGAAATCCTAACTAACATTTCAAAGTGTCCTGTTTATACCACAGATGATGTATTTTTAATTTATATATTTATTTTTATTTACTTTTTTCTCTTTTCTGACTTAAAACTTTAATAAGTTCTCTCACACCTCATGCCCAGAGGAAGTAGGGCTGAGTAGGGCACATAAGAAACAGTAGCTGATGTTCTAGCTGTTAAAGATGAAATATGCTATTTATAACAGAGGAGTTGGGGCCTATAGCTCCTATAAAAATGCTCAAAGTCTGATGAAGAGACAGCTTTAGTTGGGGGGAAAAGTAACTTCTCCACAAGTCGTCCTACTCAACTGAACAGGAACTCCACTGGAACTACTCAGTGTAAAGAATAAAATATATCAAATGATGGCAGCAAGAAGGAGGATACATTATCTCCATTTTTCTAGAGTGGAAACTGAAAAAAGAAACAGCCAATTTAGCAAAGTTTGATTCAACAAAGATACTTCAATTTTAACTATGATCTTAACATTAATAAGGAAAATATTTAAACACTTCAACATTTTTAAACATAATCACTGGAGGTAAACACACATTTGGACAAATCAAGGTCTAGAAGCATCATGTACAACAAAATAGGAAGTCTCTAGCACAACTGGGCTTTTCCTAAAATCTTCCTCAACTTCAGCCTAAAGCATTCAGAACATGACCCATCCTCCCCCTACCTAATACATCTTGGGAAGGGATCAAATGTTGTATCTTTTTTCTCCTTGTAGGTATGAACACTTACAAGGCATGAACACAGTCCTGGTCTCTCTGTAGACAGGCACATCTAGAGGATGCTGATACAAAAGACTAGTACTAAAATATCACCACTGGCACTTGGGCATCTTCCTTGCTCTGTCTGTCAAGAGCATCTTATGCAGTGGGAATATTAGGCTTTTGGAAAGTGGTAAGAGACATAAATGCTGCAAAACAAAGCTAAGGCAGCAAGGAACTGTGAAGGAAGGAAGTAGAGTAAAACCATGTGAAGTACAAAAACAATTCAAAGAACTGAGCTAAAACAGGAACTAACATGAAAAATTATAACCTCAGTCGGCAAGGAGCACAGCAGAGGCAACGGTGAGTTCTGCAGCTGAGCACATGTTGAGGAGGAGGAGGAGGAGGAGGTCCTGGAGTGAGGGGCAGCTGCAGACGTGACAGATGTGACACTGAGTCCCGTTAAGAGTGGCTGATCTTGCAAGTGGGGCTGACATGGCAGGGGCAGTGCCAGGGACAACGGCCCCCAGGGAGCGTGAGTGACCAGGAGCACGGTGAACAGGACGGACAAACAGGGCATGGGGTGGCAGAAGGGTGTGGCATGGCAGTTTGAGTGGCAGTCTGCAGAGGGTGAGCAGGGGACGACGCTGCTACCATCAAGCACTGCAATCAACCTCCAGAGCTGAACCATCCCCGCAGCAATTCAGTAGAACAGCAAAAACTCAGGTGTCACAGAAGTTTGAACCAATAATCACATACACAAGAACAGCCATGGTTGTTACTCAGCCAAAAGCTGTAGGCAAAAGAAATGTAGCGACCCAGCCAGAGGTCTAATGTAAAGATGGATCTATTCAGGCCCCTGGCTGCAGGGAGTACTGGAGCCTCTCACTTGAAAAGGAGAGGTGCAGGGACAACAGCTGTATTTGTTGTGAACAGGTAAATGATCTGCTCAGCATGGTGGCTGAGCTGAAAGAGGAGGTTGAAAGGCTGAGGACTATAAGGGAATGTGAGAAGGAGATAGACTGGTGGGCTCAAGCCCTCCCATCCTTGAGCCAAAGGCAACAGGCCCCACGTGAAGCACAGGATCCCCTGTCCTCTTGCCACCAGGTAAGAGGAGGGGACCAAAAAGATATCAGGGAATGGAAACAAGTCCCTCCTCAGAGAGGCTGGGGAGGCAGGCGAATCTCCTGCCGGCCTCCCTTGCCTCCCCAGTTACTGCTGCACAACAGGTATGGGGCTTTGGAAATCAAGAGCCAGGCAAGTGAGGATAGAAAGGTAGGTCCACCTGGGAAGACATCCAGAGTGAGCCAGTCACCTCCACACCTCAGGACTAGTTCAATCAAGAAAACAAGGAAGGTAATTGTGGTAAGTGATTCCCTTCTGAGGGGAATTAAGGCCCCATATGTTGACCAGGCCCCTCCCACAGGGAAGTCTGCTGCCTTCCTGGGGCCCAGGTTAGGGATATTAGCAAGAACCTCCCTGGCCTGGTGCAGCCCTCAGACTACTACCCGCTTTTGGTTATACAAGCTGGGGGTGATGAGATTACAGAAAAAAGTCCACAAGCGATTAAAAAGGGCTTCAGGTCATGAGGGAGACTGGTTGCAGGATCGGGTGCACAGGTAGTTTTTTCCTCAATCCCTTCAGCGGACGGAGGTTTACTGATAGGAACAGGAAGATACACCTGATTAACACATGGCTTAGAGGCGCCACAGGCAGAGTTTTGGTTTCTTTGACTATGGGGATGTTTACGTGGCACCAGGGCTACAGACAAAAGATGGGATACACCTGTCTCAGAAGGGGAAAAGGATCCTGGGGCAAGAATTAGAGGGGATCATTGACAGACCTTTAAACTAGATTGGAAGGGGGAAGGGGATATAACTGGGACTGCTGGTAGTAACTCTGGGAGGTATATGCCTGAAGAGCACCACAATAGAATTCCAGCTGCTCCAGGCAGCAAGTCAAAGTCAACTTCACTGGGGGCC
>NW_010297541.1:52889-53092 GCF_000700745.2 Antrostomus carolinensis | reverse complement strand
TCGCTTTTCCAGAGCAGGGGAAAAAACCCCAAAAAAGCGCGATTTCGTTAACATCCCTGTGTGCTTTCCCAGGCTTGGTCGCTGAGCCATGAATATTGAAATACGAGTTCTCCCGTGGCCCCCTGAAAAAACGGGAGGTCCCGTACTCCTTGTGCCGGCACCGGCGGGGCGGCGCCCCCGCGGGGGACGGCGGCCGCCGCCCG
>NW_010297541.1:41481-52878 GCF_000700745.2 Antrostomus carolinensis | reverse complement strand
CAGCAGCCCCACTGATGCTGTGCACAACGTTTGCAGGCTCGCAGGAAGGGGTCGGGTTTTGGCAAGCCCTGGCTCAGCATGCGGCCTTCCGAGTGCTGGGCTTACAAATGCAGATACTAGACCCGCATCGGTGGGCGGGTGGCACTGTAAACCAGTGAGTCCCAGTGCCATCCGCTGGCAGTTGGTGTTGCAGTGGGGAACAGAGTCACAGCCGTGAGGAGACAGGGTGTCTTTGGGGAAAGACTTATTTTATTATTATTTTTATTATTGTCATCAAGTCTCTTTTCAGCAAAAATCTTTAGTCTTTAGCTGTGTTTTGAGACCAGAGAACTGAGTCTAAATCTCCCATTGTATTAGCCTAATTTGCAATTCCCTTCCAGCCCTTTAAATAAAATTGGTAAAGGACTGGTAATGAATATTCATCAGTATCTTTTCAGTTAAAAAAAAAAAAAAAAAGAGGGAGGAAGCCCCTTCACAATTTGCTACCTTCATTAAAACATAAGGAAGCTAGTGAATTGGTAGGAACCATCCCATCGCGGTGGTTGCACTGTCACAGACAGACTGTTGTTGCTGCAGCTGCAGAATCTCAGCTGGTAGGAAGCTGCGGGAGGGAGGAGGGGAGAAACTGGAAGGCAAAAAACAGCCGTGGATTTGTTTGGGGCACGGGAAACTCCCATGATAAAGAAAAGTGGGTGGGAATTTTCCATTTGTTTGAAATGCAGTCTCTGCCTACCTTTAGTTGAACCAGTACTGTGCTTAAACTTTTTAAATAGGATCATCGTCTAGATTCCTCCTAGATCCCTGTTAGCTTGGACTTTTCTAAGCCAACTTATCTTTCAGACAGTCGTAAACCTCTTCAAGGCCCCAGTGCTTCAAACTTGCACTCTACAGTATCAGTGGCTTTGCTGTGTTTCAGTTTTATGCAGCAAAGAGCAATACCGCTTCTGGTTTTTTGTGCAATGGTATGCATCTGTAAATAATACGTGCCAAGGCTTTAGAAAAAGGACTTTTGGAATTGTAATCCTGAATCATGTGTGTGATTCCCGGACTACTGTATCTTACATTTTAAGTAGTAACTGTTACTTTTTCCAAATGTGACAGATTGAGAAACTTCTGTTCATGCTGCACACTTTTGTGGAGCCATAGCAAAGCCATAAGGGTTGTTCAGCCCTGCTTGGTTTTCAGTCACTGCTGAAATTCCTCTATATTTGGGGGATCAGAAGAGTAAAGGTGCAGTGTTGTACTCCTTGGTGGTACAGAAATGCCTTCCTTTCCATCTTGTCACCTTGCCTTGCTTCTCTCCCTACAAAAGTCAGTGCTTGTAGTGCTGCAGGAAAGCTCAGCTCCCTAAAGTTTCAGTTTCGGTGGAGAACTGCACCTTTCCTCTGCCATTAATGCCACAGTAAGTCGAAGGGGGAGCAGTGTGACAGTAGAAACTTCTTCTGTACATCCCTTCAGGGCCCTTGGCTGTTTAAAGGGGGAAAGGGAAGGTGTAAAATAAACACAGAGACACCTCTTAGTTATCTGAAGTAATTTTTCCTTCACCTCTTGCCCCTGCTTTGTCTGAATTGAGGTTTGATTGTGTTACTGCCAGAGTCCAGGTGTGCTTTTTATTCTTGACAGTACAGATGGGTGTGCAGTGGAGATACTGTCGTAGCTGCAACAGGTTGCTGTGGAGCTTTTCTGTTAGTGCACTTTGCATGGTGACAGCTGCTTCGTTCATTTAGTCAGATATAGTCTGTTTTTGAAATTTTGATGGGTATGTTTGATTTGCATGCACAGCAAAGACTTTTTAAAATCCACATCTAATATTTATTCTTGCTGGTTTCATTCCAAGTAGTAGGGCCCAAATGCATGGAAACATAGCCCACATTGACCAACTGAGCTCTTACAGAATAATTTTACTACTCCTGTGTGCGTATGTTGCAATACTGTGGTTTGCATAGTTGGGGTGTGGAGAACTTAGTGTACCATTTTACTGAAGGTGCTAAATAAACCATTTTGCAGCGTCACTGCTGAGATTTGTAATTCCCCAGCATCTGAACCAACAGAAGAATTCTAGCCCTTGGGGATCCCCCTGCCCTCTCTAAAACACTGCCAATAGCAGCTGCACAAGGTGATTGGGTTGGCACGGTATTAAACGATTGCAGTTTGGTAAGGCACCTCATGCAACAGGGCACCTGCTAGAATTGGGCTGTGCTCACAAATGTCAGGGATGTAGCTGTGCTGAGGATATCCAGGATGATGAAGTCTATGAGTTTGTTTACTCAAAAAGTCATTTACTGAGAAATCAGATGTGCAGTGTCGTAGCTTGGGGGAGAAGGTGATTCTGTATTAGCAGTTCTAAAGGTGTATTGGTTTGGATTTTTTTAAGCCTAACTTTATTTTTTTTATTAAACATTTAAATGAGGAAAAAAAGTAAAACCCAAACAACTTGCAGCCAGTTATTTAAAATACTGTTGTTGGGTTCACTTCAGTGCCTTCTTAGAAAACTGGCTTTGATTTTGAATGTTGTGCAAGGGTTGGCATTATGTCACAGAAGTCACAGGAGCTTTTATTGAATCTTTAACCTTTACCAGGTCTAGTTCGAGCTTTGTAAACAAGCATATCCTATTAGAGGGAATGAATCATAAATAAATGAGCTCCACAGTGTGCTGAAATTCCTACCCTCTTTCTGTTACTGAGTCTTCAAAAATGTTTTCTTAACTAAATATACCTATAAAATCTTAGAGTTTTATTCTCTGTGCTTTAATTAGCAGCTGGGTACTTTTACAGAAATGAAGGTATTAATTATCAAAGGTTTTAATGACACTGTTGATCAAGGCTAATTGTTTTTGGTGTTGGGGAAAAATAGCTGTAGATAAAATGGAAGAGAGAATATCTAGATTATCACTTCAAATTTAGTTAAGGCCTAACTTTTATACATGGTGGTGGTGTTGGCATTGAACTTGCCATCACCTCTACAAAGTGTCTGGAAGCAGTACATGAAAAGGGGAAAGGAAATGGGTCTTGAGAAGGGTACCGTGCATCTCTTAGCCTGTAGAAATATCTAAGAGGGCAAAAGTAACAATATTTTAATGGAATGTATTTTAAACCAATTTACATTAATCAGGGCCAGTCTCTTAAGGTAAAGGACATGAAATAAGATGGAATGTTAAGTGTGAGAAACCTGAGATTTTGCATTTGACAGTCTCTGTTAGGGGTTTTCTCTAGACTAGCTGTGCTACCTGGAACTGATCTACTTAAACTGATGTGGATCTGCTTAGACCTGTCTGTCAGTAAGTTACTCTCCAGCTTGAAAGATACCTATATAGCAGTAGGTATAAATAGCCAACTACCTTTGAGGTGTGTGGACAGTACAGCAGCAGGTATAAGAGAATGGCTAACTATTTACTCATCTTGGGAGTCCTGACTTACTGCATTCCTCGCTTTTGTTCTCTTAGTCTCTTTCTTTCCAGACTCTGCTTCATTCTTTTCTCTAGCAGATGGTGGCACATACTTGCATACATGAGCTGTAGTGTCTTTCTCCTACTTCCTGTTATTTTCCAGGTTTTTCTTCTTCCATCTCTTCACAATATATTATCTTTTTTTCCCCCCTTTCTCTTATCAGTTACCACATTTATATGTGCATGTATTTCTGTTTCCTGCCTCTCCTGTCTTAGATAGCCAGTGGAGATATAAACTGCTCATCAAAGTCAGGGAATTAAATCCTCCTGAATCTCACCCAGATGAGAAGGTTTTTCCTCATTCCCCATACAGGCTTGAGAAGGATTTAAGGGAGGGAGCAGCTTTATGACTTTTCTACTAGATTTCTCTTTCCCCTGTTGTTGACTCTGCTGGTCATCTAAAACGTGATATAGATCTGAAGTTTGCATACTTTACTGGTATTCTAATAATATTGGGACATCCCAGTCATGGACTGGGTTCCTAATAACCACCATATAAATGAACATCTGATCTATCAGCTGTTCCTGCTTCTGCTGCCATCACACCCAGTGCCACCCATTTCCTAACCCTACCCTGTGCCTTTTATTGGTAGGAGATTGAATCAGTCTCTGTTACATCCCTTTAGTTTTTACTGCATTTCCACTCCTTGTAACCTGTCAGAAGACCTACAGTTCAAATTGCTGCATTTTAATACTTTCCTGTCTCTACCAGTAGGCTAGTGGCACCCACTGCTTCTCAGCCACCAGTGGCTTAAAAATTTACTTTGGCTACACATTGTGCAAGCTGGCTTTTCTGCTTTTTCTTGAAATTTTTGAATTATGTAATTGCTCATCTCTCACTCTGTCCCTGCCTTCAGTCTCAAAATAAACTGACCTGATTGTAAGTACTTTAACTACTGCTTATAATTCCCTGGATGCTCATCAGTTTTCAATATGATGCTGCATGCTACAGCATCCCCGAGTTTTCTGAAGCCCTAGAAGGCTCTGGATTCAGACTAGTCTGACTATGCCCTATTAAATTAGCTTCTTTCAAAGTTAGTAATGCTCCTGTAGAAAATAATCCTCTAAGAGTGAGTGGATTTCTTGTACCCTGTTGTTCTATAAACTTTTCTATAAGCATTTCTATAAACTGGAAAGACGAGGCTCTCTGCTCTGGCCATTTATTTATGTTGCAGCTTTCCCACAAACGTGTTGCATTAATGTTACCACGGAAAGACAAATGCAACTAGGGAGCAGTGATCGGCTGATGGAGCTGAAGCTGTCAGCAGCCCTGTGACATGGGAAGAGGATGGGTTAAGTCCGAGTTTTGCAGATGCTGTTTAAAATAGTATATGGGATATTTGAGCAGGATTTTGGGATGTTCTTTCTGCTCTGTCTTATTCTGCAAAATATAACTGGAAGTGTGTGTGGCAGTAAGAAGACAGATGAAAATAAAAGGTAGAGAATGAGGACTCGGCAACCAAGTGGGTACGAGAAAGTGATGATGGTGGCAGAATGCTGGCAGGAGGAAAGCAAGGACAGAGGTGGGTCTGGGGCTCTGCTGCAGCTCAGGTGAGTCCTGCTCTGATCAGAGGATGCAAGAGTTGTGGCTGGGGATCGGGGCTGAGGAAAGTGGGGGCTTCCCCTCAATCTGGTTGTGGCATGCCTGGTTATAGAGGTCCTTCTGTATCATTCTGGGGGTTTATTTCACTGTCGCACCTCCAATTTATTTCTTGGTGGAAAACTTACTGATCTAACTGGTTCCTAATGGATGACTGTACAGGTGTGAATTTGTCACTGAGTTGTGGGAACATGTGGCTAGGTCTATCTCAGTCTCCCAATACTCACTTGAGTTGCTTGACCTTGGTGTAGAATACCACCTAAGCTCATCCTTACCAATTCTTTTCCCAGCAGTGATGTTTCTGTCGGCAACAATGTTTTCTTCTAGATGACTGTGCTGGTCAGTGAAGGATTCATAAATACTCAGCAGCCCATGGTTCTTGTATCCTTGTTGGGGTAGAGCCCTGGCATGCAATGAGTAGTTTAATTTGTTCCTCATGTGCAAGCATTTTGGGTCTCAAACAGAACAGATGATCAAAAGGCTGTCTGTTGTCTCTAATGCAAATGATCTTTTGAGAAGCACAGCATGCAGAAGGGACACTTGTTTATGGTCAGCGAAAATGAAAACGTGAAGGTTGCTGAGATTCTGGCAGGTTCTCCTGCTAGAGGAAATTACAAAGATATACTAGTTTCTGAGGGGCAACTGTGGTGATTGTAACTTTGAAATGTGATATGAATATAGCATGTTTGAGGGTGGGGAATGCCATCTGTGACTGCTAGGAACTTCTCCATACCCCTGTGTCTTAGGTGGTAGTTCAATGAACGCATTCGGCTGGTGCTGCCAGAGAAATAGTCCCTCTTCTTTGCCAGCATGAGTATTTACATGGCCATCCTGTGAACTGGTTTCGGGAACTGATCCATCTGAAAAATAAACTGGCAAAATAAGTGCTCCTGGTTCAGTGTTCGGATGTTTGTGCTGGCACAGGGGACTGGCAGATGGTGAGACTTTCTTTCAGCAGCAATGCAAATTTATGCCAGCTTAAAGTGTTTGCCAAACTGCAGCCTTAGTTTAACACTTAGGGACTGATTATCCCAAAATTTGCCCATGAAAATTCGAACACAGTTTCAGAAGTCTTTGCTGGCTATGTATTTTTTTCTTTCTTCACCTTTCTTTTATTTTTCCTTCCGTCTTCAGTGTGAGACTCAATTTTTGCATCAGAAGTGCATTATTCCGTCTTCCAAGGATCTTCCTTGTGACAGTTTTATACAGAAGCTTTGCTGGCCTACTCACCTTGTGATCCCACGTAACACGCACAGAGAAAAAAGTATTTTCTCCAAATGAAACTGACATTTTTCCCCCCATTTCTGCCCCGCCCTGAGCTTCAAAACCAACTTATTAGCTAGATTTCTTATGCTGCTTGGCTGTCCCTAGCCATTATTGTTGACATTTATTAGCACCAAAGACATTTTTGGATTCTCTCTTTCAAGACAGAGCTGGACTGGCATCCTCTGCCGTGAAGACTGTGCTGCAGCTCGCTACTGTTGGCTGCTGGCTGCTGCTGGTACTGGAGGTCCCTGCTCAGCTGCATGCCCTTGTGCCAGGTCCAGCACTCGTTCTGCTTCAGGAGCTGACTGAAATGGGAAATTTCAGTACTATTTCACTTTTCTTGTCCTGTTTCCTCTTTGTTTCCTGGTGCATTAGGATAGCGCTACGAAATTCAGGGTGGGTTTGTTGCTTGCTTTTTTCCAGTCATTTTTGACTGTGCAACTGCAGTTAGCTTTTGAGTTGTTGCTGTTCTGGAGATTAGGAACCCGTAGCCTTGTGGTTTGTGCACATCAGTGATTTTGGTACACTGTGGGTAATTAATAATTTTTTTTCTGTCAGTGGTATCAGTGACTTTCTGTGTTGCTGCTTTGATGTGCTATGCTGTTTCTCCTGTGCAGAACGGGCTTGATTCAATACCACCCAAAAATCAAGCGGGATGCTTCTCACCATAGCTGTACAGCTCGAGAGGAAGAGCTGTCTTCCCTTGCCGGTGGCCTCTTGGACTGAAATTCCTTGGAAGCAATGTCCTGCCAAGTCATAGGACTGTCTGAACAGCAGTTCTCAAATCTCTGGGTTAGTTGTATCAGTAAGCTTGGCTGGGTGTTTGAGAGATGTTGTTTTCCCTTTTTCTAGGTGATGCTTAACTTCTGAATAGGTTGCTAGCTATTTCCTGCAAATAAATCGGCAGCGTACTATTCTCTTTCATGATATTTACCCGTGTTCATGATGTTTGTAATTCAGTTGTGGTGTTTAGACCGTCCTGCTTAATATCTGACAGCTTTTGGCTTGAACAGATTAGATTACTTTTGGAATTTTGCAAAATGCTGTCTTTCTAGCTCCTACCATGTTGTCTGGTACTGAGTGCTAGTATGTATGTGTAGGTATGTACGTAGTAAAGTTGTAGCTAATAAGCTATATTTAACCTTGAAGCTTAAATGAAGGCTCTCTTTCTACTGCAGCAGAAAGGAAACTTGTTTTATACAAGGGAAACACATACTCTGTATAGACCAAAAGTTTCTTCTTGCCCACCCAGAAACTAAATCAATTTTCTTTACACTCCTTTGAGAACTTTTGTATAAAGACAGCACTTTTTTCAGTTCAAAATTCAGGTTGGGACTGTTGTGAATAGGTTGGTTAGGTAATTCTTCAGTGGGATGCTTGGGGGGGGCTCCCTGTCTCTTGTGCTGCTGCACTTGGTTGCTTTACAGTAAGGGAGTGACTGTGGACAATCCCAGGGCTGTGCAAGTGCTTTGTTGTTTTGGGGTTTTTTTGTAAATAAACTTACTCAGAATAAATATATCAATACAAGATCTTTAATCATTGGAGTGTTTTTTACACTACACTAAGGAAACAGTATTTTGAAAGCAGTATTTTCAGTGAACAGAACAGTAAAGCTATTTGATTTTGCAGCTACTACTGTATGGAATAATTGTTATTTATTATACTCTTTTTGTGACTTACTACTTAGACTCTCCACAAGGAGGACTAACGCTGGTCTTTGTGGCCTTCTGAAAAAGTAATTTGGTGCTCCTTTAATGCTTGTAAACTCCTTCCAGTTTCTAAAGATTGTTGGTTAACGATAACTGATCAAGCATATTTTCAGGGCAGGCTTGTGCCAGAACTAGCTGGTGAGTGGCAGTCGCTGAAGCAAGCTGCAGGTCGAAAGGGAGTTCACTTGCTGTTCCAGGGCAGGGTCTGTCAAACACAGAGCAATGCTTTTTTGCACGTAACAGCTGCTTACGCTTGAAGACTTTCTTGTTCTTTGGTATTTAACTTAAAACTACTCAAGAGTATTTCTGTTAGCATATAATGTTATAAATAGGAATCTGTTAGACATGTGCATGCCTGCACGTCTATGTGGACGTTGTGTGCGAAGGTGGGGCGGCTGCATATATGTTGTGTGCATAGTGCTCTAACAAGGAGATGAAGGCCATACCTGTAGGGTCATTAATGGGGCCTAACAAAAAAAAAATATTTTATACCCGAGGATAAATTTTACACATTAATTTGGGGTCAGGCCAGCTCAGAGCACATAGTTTGACCCTGAAGGCATTCTGGACTGTACAAATGACGTACAGCTTTGAGGACATGCTGCTATGTGGCCTCAAGCATGCTGCTGTGAGAGCAGAGCCTGAGACTGCCCTGCCTTGCTTCAGCAAAAACAAGCATGATGTTGAAAATTATACAAAGGTGAACATGGTGAGGAAGTTGAGGAAGCTGTTCTCCCTTTTGGTCCTAACAGGGTAGAGGAGTTGTTGCGTTGCTTGTCAGATGACTATAAGAAGTTTTAAAATGCAGCAAACTGGATGAAGGCTTGAGGGGTGTTTTTTGTTTGGTTTGTTCTTTTGTTTTGTTTGGTTTTTTTAATATATAAAGATATTTTAAATCTGTTTGCAGGAAGAGCTTGTATTGTCCATTCACATCACTTTGCTCTGTTGATAGCTCAAAATTCTTGTTGAAATGGCAGAGACTATAGGTTTCTGTGTTGGGCATACTTTTGCTGTGGCTTGCTGACCTTCTGGTGTGCCAGGATCTGTTATCTTCCTGCTTGTGTAGTTCACAAGGCTGCAGCCATATAATTAGAACAGTTCTGAAGTTACTAGTCAAATTACACCAAAAAGTGACAATAATAGACTAACCTGACTATTGTAATGTGGAATTTAAATTGCTATAGATCAGAAACTTAGTCCATACTAATTTTGAGGCAGAAATTCTCATGTTTAGATTCTCTGCACCGTGAAAAAGTCCAGGGATACAACATGTGGAAAGCTTCCAAAGCAGTTTACAGTTGGTTAATAACAGGTCTTTCTTGTTGCCGCTCTCTGTCCTGTTCAAGCACCTAACCCTCGCCGTGGATGCCAAGCTCCCTCAGCAGCTTCTGCTGCATTGGAACAGTGTGTGGTCTGTGCTCCCTGAAGGCAGTTCCTTCGGCCCTTCCAGTTCCAGCGCTTGCTGCATTGTTGTTCAGGCAGCTGGCACACAGCCTTGCTGCTGTGAGAAAGGAAACTGTGGCCAGTTGATAAGGGCATCTTAAACTGACTCAGTTTCAGCTGGCATGTTGTGTGATGCCCAGTGAAATAGATGTTGGGTAATCGTACCTCTGTTTGGCTTAACCTTATTTGTGTCTCCTTTAGTCCCTATGTGACAAAGCACCAGCCAGTCAGTAGCACTCATCTAACAGTGGATTTGCTTTTTCAGGTCATACAGGGAGAGGATGAGAGAGCTGGGGCTGTTTGTGTTGGAGAGGAGAAGGCACAGCAGGGGGATGAGACAACACCAGTGTGCACAGATACCTGATGCGGGAGTGAAGCTGAGGGAGCCAGGCTCTTCTCAGCAGTTGCCCAGTAACGAGGCAGCGGGCACACTGAAATGCAAGGAGTTCCATTTAAACATGGTTAATGCTTTTTCCACTATCAGGGTGATCAAACAGAGAAGCAGGTTACCAGAGAGTTTGTGGAGTCTCCACCCTTGGAGATTTTGAAACATGACTGCTGGTCACCCAGCCTGCTGCAGGTGACCCAGCTCTGAGCAGGAGGCTGGACCAGATGATCTCCAGAGGTGCCTGCCAACCTCAGCCCTCCTGTGGGAAAAAAATGCAGCGGTTTGGAGTGGAGGAGATAGAAAACATGCCAGTTTTTGCAGTCTGTTAAAATAGTGTTTTTCCAGCAATGGCACAATCAGCTTTAAGTCCTGGCATCTCTGTGAGTGAAGTGACCAGAAGTCTGCCTTCCTACTAGGGGTCATTTGCTTCTTAAATGAATATTGTGGTCGGATATGTAAGTAATGTAACTATTTGAAATGTTCCTGGGTTGGATCCCTTTTGGTCATCCAGGTGGTCACTTGTACAGTCTGTGCTGCTGCCTCTTCACTGTTGTCTCCCGTGTTGCCTGTTTTACAGTTTATATGTGTGTATGCTCATGGTGCAGTCCTGTCCTAGGAGAGCTTGCTGATTTAAAGCATGTGTAGACTTCACAAGATAGGTTTAAGCAAAAGTTTAAGAAATTAAAGTAAATTATTTATCTATAGGGGTGCTCATACTTTCTCTCCAAAGTTATTTCAAATTTATATATGATTTTGGGACTGCTTCTATCGTGAGAGAGCATAGTGCAGCAGGGATAGCTATCTTTTCTTTGCTAGACAGACAGAAAAGTGAAATATGCTGCTTCAAAGCCGCCAACTGCCATATTTTTCCCATAATATTTCCTGTATTTTTATTTTATGAAGCAAATTTGTAACAAATATTTGGACAATATTATTTTCAGTGCGTTTTAGTTTTATTTTACTTAAGAAAAATGCCACCCACTTAAAAAGAGTTTCAGAGAAGTGTGAAGAGGGAACCTTTGAACAGCTAAGAGTCAGACTCATATATTTTGTCAGGCTATGGGATGAATCAAAAACCTGCAGCTCTGAAGTTACAGTTCTCACCCCTTGTTTAACTTCTAGCCATTTCTCTTTCATCGCTGTTCCCCATGCACACTCGCCTGTGCTCCCCTGGAGCCCTCGGTCCGCAGCGGTGGGCTCCTTTGCTGCTGAAGGCCGGGAGAAGGAGCAGGTTCCAACAGAGGCCGGCTGCCCCTGGCAGGGGTGCAGAGGGCTGGGCTTGCCTTCCTTGCCTCTCTCTGCCAGGTATTCAGCAGCTGCAGGCACCCTGTCAATGGGCTGCCCTCTGCAAGGACTGCATTCAAAAGATAAGAGCTGCATGCCTCTCAGGAGGTGCCAGTTTGACCATCCATGCTCTGTATCTGGTTGCAAATTGAAGCCAGGTGGAGTTGCGCTCATCTGAAGTGACCTTCTGTATCAAGTAAATGCTAGACTATCCCTGAATTGTAGGTTAAAGCTATGGGTTCTTAAAGAGTATCCAATCTT
>NW_010297541.1:3382-41470 GCF_000700745.2 Antrostomus carolinensis | reverse complement strand
GGGGGGGGGAGCAGTGAAACCTAGTATCACCCAGCTGCTGTTGTTACTGTTCAAATGCCAGTGACCCACTCAGCTTAAACTGTTTCTGCACTTTGGCTAATTAGTTTCTGTTTCTAGCAAGTTGCCGTGTCATATTTGCTAGATGGAAGTTCTTCCTTATCGAATGTCTCCATGTCGCACAAGTATTTGTCATCTGTGTTCATAGATGCACGAGCTCATGTCAGTCCATATGCTCATTTGTTGTAAATAATCAATAATTGATGTGTATATGAAGCTTTGAAATGTATATAAACTGACTCTCTTATCCATCTTCTGGCAGTTCAAGAATTCTCTGAGCTAGAGGTTGTATCTGAACCACTGCTCATAATACGCACAGATGGATGGGCATATTTGCCATTAATTTATGTAATCTTGTTTTAAAAGCCATTTGTACTTTTGGCCTCTGCAACATCCTGTAACAACCAGTCCCACAGTTTTATTAGATTTAAAAGGAACTTCCTTTTGTTTAAAATGTACTGCCTGGCGATTTCAGTGTCTCCTAGACTCGGTTGTGAAAACTCGTTTCCCAGTAGTTTTACTTTTTATGGTTTTAGAAGTCTGGCATTTTCTTCCATATATTTTTCAGCTGAGGCTTTTGCCCTCCTGAACTAAAGAATTGTAGTCTTTCTAGTATTTCTTCAAATGAGTATAGGTACATAATGAATTTGTATGCTGGCACAATGAAGTATTCTGTGTTACCTTTCCCAGTCTAGTGATTTACGTGACTGGCTGCTGTGCTGAGATGATGTTCTCAGGAGAACCAAAGGCCTGTATTTACTACATTTTTTTCCAAAATGATGCTATCCAGTTTAGAAGACAACACTGTGTTAGTATTTCTTCAAATGAGTATAGGTACATAATGAATTTGTATGCTGGCACAATGAAGTATTCTGTGTTACCTTTCCCAGTCTAGTGATTTACGTGACTGGCTGCTGTGCTGAGATGATGTTCTCAGGAGAACCAAAGGCCTGTATTTACTACGTTTTTTTCCAAAATGGTGCTATCCAGTTTAGAAGACAACACTGTGTATAAGGAGGCTGTTCTTGGGTTTTTTGTTTGGTTTGGGTTTTTTTTTTTTTTCCTCCAGAGAGTATTCCTTTGCACTTATGCTTTACTGAGTTTCACCTGACATTCTGTTGTCCAGGCACTTGGTATCATTTTACCCTTCTGTGCATCTTTCTGCAGTGAAGGCTGATGTGGATTACGCAACATATATCCATATTGCATGTAAACACTGCCACTCTGCTGCTCACCTCCTTTTCCCAGGTCACCTAAGAAAAGGACAGTTCCTGTGGGGATCCTGCTGGTAACTTATTTTTCAATGAAAGGAGGTTAGTTTGCTGTAGTGAAATTTCTGTTGCAATTTACATTTTATTGCTATTTGCTTTGCCTGTTCTAGTACTTCCGAATGCCTAGGAGTAAGAGCCATGCTTAAAATGTTTTATACTTAAAAATGGCTAATTTTTGCATTAAAATTAATGCCTCAAGTAAATTTTAATTAAATCTCCATTATAGCTTGGAGAAAATGACATGTAGTGACTCCCAAAGGCCTCCTAACACCTGGCACAGACTCAAGAACAACACAGGAGCTTCTAGTCTGTAGTCCTGACTTTGTCATTTTCCACAGTGAAAATAGAAAATGGGAGTGGTCTCTCTCATGTGCCAAAGGCTTGGCTGAAATTATATTGTAGACAACATAGGTATTAATAACATAAACATACATTATTTTAACCTCTTTAGTCCTGTAACTTTATAAAGAGCCTTACAAACTCGGAAGATAATATTCCTCTATAGGGCAAGAAATGTAGATGAAGATACTATTACAGAATTACAGAATTCCCTAGATTGGAAAAGACCTTTAAGATCATCGAGTCCAGTCATTAACCTCACACTGACAAGTCTCCAACTAAACCATGTCCCTAAGCACTGTGTCTACATGACTCTTAAATACCTCCAGGGATGGGGACTCCACCACTGCCCTGGACAACCCCTTCCAATGCCTGGTAACCCAACTATGTTTATTTGCAGTTTATCTTCTCATATAGCAACATGGATGTTGGAGGTGTTGCTTCTGATTTTAACTTTTCACTGTGCCTTTTAGTCTTTCTAAATATACGTCCTTCTACTTCAAAGGTACATCCATTGAAAGACAAAGCTAGTAAGAAATAACTCTTCCTCACCGTTGAGGCTTCAGCTTCTACAGTTCAACTGGTCATAGCTCGATAGTAAAACACCAGAGAAAATTTGTCTTAGAATGAGGGAAAATTCCAGAACACTTTTTTTCTGGAAATTCCAGAATACTTTTCTGCCCCATCCCACTCCCCCCACCCTCCAGTTTGGGTACAGCTTTCCAGAGGGAGTGAAGAAATTCTTCAGGGGCTTGGTGGAGAACAGAATTTGCCAGTAATAGTGAGATGGAGTCCCTTTGAGGTTTCTCCCTTTGAAAAACCTCTTACCCTTTTTTTTTTTTTTTTTTTTGGTCAGCTGTCCTTCATTTGCAAGGCAGAGTTATCTTGGCTTTGGAACCCTTAATTGAGGTTGCTTTTACAGAAGAAGAAAATTCTTGTTCTCTGAAGTAACTTTCAGTAGTCTTGCTGATGGCTGCATAGCATTGCTTGTATTGATCCTGGGAATAAAATGTATTAAAGTCTTTTTATTGGCACTGGAAGGTTTGTGTGTGTGCCACACTGGGGGACCAGTCAATATTCTTAAGGGCAGAGCTGCCCTCAGTATTCAGAGAGCTAGAGGCAGGCTGGAGACATGGGCCAACAGCAGCCTTATGAAGATCAGCAAGGGCAGATGCAAAGCCCAGCACCTGGAAGAGCCTGATGCAGTGGCACGGGCTGGGGACCAGCAAGTGCTGGTGAGGGGGATAGTCAGGCACCTCCCTCAGTCTGCAGGTTCTGCTCCTGGTAATGCAGCCCTGGGTGCCGTTGTCCTTCCCGGCTGACAGCACACTGATGGCTCCTCTTGAGTGTTCTGGGCTGTGTTGTTTTCAGATTGCACCCCAAGCTCTGTTGTTTTCCTACTTGTGATTTTAAACAATTTTAAAGTAACCAGATAATATTATTGTATGTTATTACCTATAGACTTGAAACCCACTTCGCTCATGTGAATAAGCAATACAACACCAGTGCTTTCCTTGAAGAATTTCTTATTAAATATAAGCTACATCTTCATATATAATAATTCTGTGTGTACCTACCCCCTAGCAAAAACTAAATAATTATTTAAAACATGAAGTATATTAGGCAATTCCATTTGGAACAAATGGAAGAATTTTTTAGGACCACTACAGTTTTATCTATTGTTACAGCACCTGCAATTTTAGTTGACTTCTTTTTGTTTTGAGTTTGCTTTTTGCAAGGCCACTCTGCGTGAACAACTTATCCTGGAGACTGGTTATGTGAGCAGCTTTCTGCATGCAGTGGGTGGATATGAGCAGGATAACACTGGGCTGTGCATGGAGCAATGGCTTTTTTCTAATTGTCACTTGCAATTCTGTCTGCTGAGAGTAGTCTCTGATGTCTGAGATGTTTTGTAGTACAGTTGATTAAGGGACTGGAGGACACAGAAGAGCAATTATAGCTGAGGCCTGATGGGGTATCTCAGTCATTAGTGCTTGCAGCTTGATTTCATGGGGTTAGTAGCAGGGCAGTTGCAATTAAAACTCGTGCTGTGGAACTTACTTCCTTTGTTACCGCAGCGCATGTTTGGCAAGTGCCTCTGCCATCCAGGAGGTCTTACCTGCTCCTCTTCTTCCTCCCTCTTCTTCCATTCAGCCTTTCTGTGGCTTCAAAATTGTTTTTCCTCTTTGGCTGCACATCTCAGATCAGGTAAAGACGTAGAGTGGATGTAATGTGAGTTCTGGCATCTAGTGTCTTTAGTGTAAAGATACAGGGCCATCTACTACATGTAATAGAAGTTAGTAAATCAGTTGATTGCCCACGGGTAATTTCCTGAAGTGCTGTCTCCTATTCAGAAATACTATCCTCTGGTAGAGTACAATAATAGATACATGTTTTAGAATATCTATTGTTTATTTTCAGTAATGATGTTGAAATGTAATTTTAAAATATGGTCTGTGGCTGAAAAATATACTTCTTCCAACCCTGAAATCTGAAGTGATTGCCTGCTGACTTGAAAGGGAAGCTGATTTCTTGTATAGAAATCTGGAATCTAGTATTTTGCAGAATTTATCCTTGTTCTACTTGTTCCTTATTTCTCATGGTACTCAGCATTATTATCCCTCTTTTGGTGATGCAGACTTTTGTCAGTGCTGCTATTCCTTCTGGTGTCTGCTTCTCTCTCTTCATCTTCCTTTCGTTTCACTGTACATCATCTGCCCATCAGTAATTTCCACTGCTGTTGCTTGAGATGATAAGGAGTTCGTATCCTTGAGTTGTTTCAGGGTGTTTGCAGACTGAGGCAAACAGTTTTTAATGAATTATGTTCCTAATTTTTTTTTTGGTCACAACATAAAGCTGGGAATAGACTTTGAAAAACAGAAAGAAAAAAACCAACCAAACCTTAAGCTCTGCAGATCTTGCATGTAGGTTGCATAAATATGTCCTATGGAACAGTCCTCATGGTCTGACGTGTCACCTCTGATCTAGGGTACTATTGCTAACGCCTGCAATCTCTCCCCAGTGACTATGGTAGATTGTAAAGCCCTAACTGTCCTTTGGTTTACCAGAGAAGTTCCTGCTGGTTGGATTTTTAGGGACAGACAGAAAAACCTTCCTGCAGAAACATGAGAGAATGAGGTGTGTGTCCCGTCTTGAAATCCATCATTTCTGGGTGGGATGTTGAACAGTGTGCTTCCCTTTTTTACTAAATGCTGTGCTTTTAAGAAGCTTTAAGAGTATGTAAGTGCTGGCTGCATTCTAACTCAGCCGGTGTTAGGATTTCTAACTTTCTGTGTTAGCATTTGGGGAGAGAAGTCCGGGTTCTGTGCTCTTCTGAATGCCTTGAAAGAGGAAAAAGATCTCAGTGAGAAGTTGTTTCAGAAAGGCTTTCTTCTTGTTCCCTTTGACGTCAGGTTTCATACACTTACAGCATTTCTTGTGGCATCACTTTGGAGTTTGGGTCCTGCCACCTTCTGAGTGGGGTCTGAAGTTAGCATCGTACTTCTAACCACAGTACTTGTCGAGTTACAGACAGTCATAGCAATGGTGGTTGACAGGAGACTTGACAGATAATATTAACAGGTATTCTGGTTGTTTGCAGAAAAGGGACAATCTGTGGAGAAGCCTGCTTGCCTTTTAGGAAAGGTGAATAATTTGAATATATGAAATACTATTTCTGTTACTGGAAATGGTGGCAAGGAAGAGAGCAGGTAACTCTTTTGTCTGGGTTGGTCGTTTTCATAGCAGTTTCCTAACGCCAAGTATAAATGGACTTGGAACAAACCAGATGGGCTCCTTTTAATTAATTGATAGTTGATAATGCAGCAGGTTGTATTTTTCCCAAGGTGTGAGGGTGATGTGTTTTTCCTTCACGCTGGTCTGTTAGAGCAGAAGTGGTTGCAGCTGATGGGGAGAGTGGGGAAGAGCCTGTTGGAGCAGCAGCTGGGAGGTCCTAACCTAAAGATGGTCTTATTGCTACCATGAGTGCAAATTTGCTGTAGACTCAGCTGAATTGGTGTTTAAGAAGACGGTGGGGCTTTTGTATTGGATAGGCAGGGACAGCCAGTTTCCTCAGGTGTTTCTCACTGCCTGGAGTCAGTGTTGGGTACATTCAGATCTTTCTCCTGCTCACTTGGCCACGTACTCCTAGAGCAAATACATCGCATTCCTGAGCCACCCTCCTCCAGCAGCCTCCCGGTCGCAGCAGAATGCCTCCTTACCCTGAAAGAACAGAACGTGGCTGGCCCTGCTGGGATGTACATGGGAGGGGTGGGTTTTGGAGTCGCTTTTCTGACTCACATGCTGATGTCAGCTCCTGGTATTTGTGGTTAGCCCTTAACTAACTCTGTGTGGCCACAGCTGTTCCTCAAGGCTTTCCCCAAGCACTGATGGGAGCCTGACACAGCTGGAACACCAGTCGGTTTCTATAATGCCTGCTTAGGTTTGAACTGGATGCACTGGGTGATCTGGTTCAAACCAAAAAAACCCCAAGTGTTGTTTATACCATCTGGGAGAGAGGCCCTATTACAGTGTAGTGGTGGGATTGTAAAAAAGGGCTTGGGTGGAGAAAGTTTATATGTGAAAGCCCTAAAAAAGCAGTATGGGCAGAGTCAGCATTTCTTGGATTTAAATTGTAGGTGATTTGAAAGCATATTACAGACTGTTGCTGTTTGGCTTTAAACCTCCATCAGGCTTTTGTGCACTGTTAATATAAATTAAAGCAGCGCTTTGTCCATTAGCATTTCAGTGCATAGTTATTTGTTTTTTTTAATTTATACGTAATTCCAAATAATTGTCTGGATCTAATAATGGGAGTGAATGCTATAGTGAATGCTATAGTATATTCAAGTTTGGAATGCTGTGGGATTGTCTGGATCTAATAATGGGAGTGAATGCTTATAGTATATTCAAGTTTGGAATGCTGTGGACATGCTGAATCTTGTATGTCCCCTTGCAAATATCATTAAAAACTATTTTTAAAAATCATTTTCTTCAACATACTATTTATGGCAGTAAATCCTTCTGTGGTTAAAATCTCAACGTGGTAGCTGAGACTTTGACTTGGACACTTCATTTACTTCAGTAAATGTTCATAGGTGCAGTAAATTTCAGATACTTCTAGTACACAAGTACCTTTAAGTATCTGGCTAACCGTGGTACTAAACATGCAATCCTATTACCATGCAGTTGCACAACATTCAAGTTTATATAAAGATGTATTTGCTGCAAGCTAAATTTCAGTTACATTATTATTTTGTTACTTAAAGCAGAAACAAAATTAGTTTTAAATAAGAAATTAAGCAACTAAGATCAGTCTCTTTTCTTTAACACTGTAGATATATCTCCTAGTATTTAGAAAAACTATCATAACCATGACAACAGTTTCTTAACTTCTATAGGGAAGAAGTTCAAGGCCTCTCAGTAGGTACAGTTTTGTGCAGAGAATGGTAGTGATGATGAGTGATGTTCTTTAAATGACAAATATCTCAACCATTCACTTTCACAGATATTACAGTGGAATTTTGTTTAGAAATGAAAAACAACCACCCCTTGTCCCTCCTTAATTCTTGGGGGTTTTTTTCTTCTCCAGCCTCTCCTGATATTAATTAGTATAAAAAGTCCCCATCTTTTCAGTATGGGCTAGTGTGCATGCCTCATTTTTAAGGTAATGTAAGTTCAGTTTATCCAGTAGATCTCACACAACCAAATTCACTGATGGTATGCAATAATCTTAAAATAGGTATCCACACTTTTTCATGTGCCATCATCAGTGTGCCTGCTGATGTCATCTGGTAGGCTTTGAAAATCTGATGTGCACAAACTACTGTCAGAATATATTTTAAGTGAAGTAGCTGAATGAGACTTCTTACTATTTTAATGCACTGTTGTAATCTGGTTTAGTGCTGTGTTATTTTTAGTTCCTAAAGATGTGGCTTCTCTGTGCTGTTTCTGAATGGTTGGTGATGAAACTAGTAAATACAAGGCAGAACGTTCTGCCCCATCTTGGGGGAAAAAAGTTTCAAAGTGCTTATTTTCTAAAAGGTATTATTCATTTCAAAGCATTTACAATGTTAAATTAAAAACAGACTCTTAAAAATTCTGTTGATTGACTTATTTCTCTGTCAAATTTTCATACATCGCCAAAACACTGAGTCACCAGTCTGCTTCTGTTGGAGGGAATGGGGAGTTATCCATGGCAGCCAGCCAATTCTGCAAACACACTTTGCATTATTCAACAGTTGTTTGAAGTGTGTTGGTCAACTTATTTAATCATAATGTAGACAGATTTAGTTTGACACAAATCAAAGTACGCTTTAAACCTTTCTCAGCTGCAAGGTTGAGTGTTGTGTTTGCTTCTAGGCTTTTAAGAGAGAACCTTCTGCCTCTGGTGACAGTGCTTTTCCTCTACCTTCTCTGGAAAGCCTCAGTTAGGTATATCTGGGGAATTTTTTTGTTTGTGGTTTATTCCAGGTTGTTGACTTTTTCTTAAGTTTGTATTAGTCTTTGATATCAAAACTATAAGAATGTGTGATGTTGAACCTTAAGGGAGCTATTAGTGCTTTGAAGGACTAACATAGCTTGGATCTGCTCGTATTATTTTTTTTTTTAAAGGAATGCAGGTGGTTTAGGCTTAAAGACTTTGTTTGTATTCAGAGATGTATTAGATAAACTTTACTTTTTTCAATATCCTGTTTAAGCCAGTGCACAACTCTGTATACTTTCTTGGATTTGAACCCACTTTTATTTTCCTACTTTATTTTCCTAGTAAGCAGTTAGATTAGGTTCATGGAAGCTAGACCGCCTTCATAAGGAAGAATTGAAGGACTGCAAGGGCATTTGCATTGGTTTCGCTGATTCAGTTTTAAAACAGCACCTTTTGGTTAGCCTGGCACAGTTTTGAGAATAAGCATGCCCTACCTAACTTGGCTAGCAGTCTGGAAAATGCCAACCTGTTAACTATTAAGAAAGATACAATCTTTTTTTCCCTGAAGCTTGTAAGCTGATCTTTTCTCTTTGCATCTGGAGATTTGAGACTTGCAACTTCACAAGCTCAGGTATAGCAGAGCAGACAGAACCTCATTAATGTTTAAATGTTGTTATCTCAGTTTAGTAGGAGACTTTTGGAGCTGTAGGACTTCAGCTGGGAGTTAGGAAGTGTGTTTTAGGTCTTCCAGTTATGTCTGTCTATAACATTAGTTTCAGTCGCTCATCAGGTCACCTTTTGAGATACCTTATCCATATTTGTTTGCAAGTTTCTTCAGTGATTCAAAAGCTCATGAACAATTCTTAGATGCCTATGTGCATGCATGACTGAAAGGAATGATATTTGGAAATCAACTTCATGAGATCTTGCTGCTGAACACAATGAGAATTGAACAGTATAGGGGGAGTACCAAACTTAATGTAGCTACAGCAAAAAATACCTGAGCTTGTTTGCTGAGTGGCACCTTGGTTACATTCAAGGTGTTTGGCTTAAATTCAAACTCCGTGTGGATCATCTGGCCCTAAAGTATTGGGTTGAACACCGCCACTGAACCAGCATGGCAGTTTCTGGCTTCGGAGTTGTGTCAGTTTATAAGGATGTGTGAAACGTATGTCGTAAGCAGGTAAACATCACTTAAAACTGAAGACAGTAAAGCAGTGACTTAATCTGAAGAGAAGTTGAAGAACCTGCTGCCGAACTGCTAGGTTGGCAAAGCTTTCTCTGAACCTCAATCTGAGGAATCAACATCTGATTGGCAAGTTAGAAATAAGCAACATAGTAAAAGTATTAATCTGTGCTGTCAAATTTTTGATGGTATGTTATGTTGCTTGATTTTGTATGCTTATGAAATACGGTTCTGCCAAAACAAGTAGAAGTTTTCTTGTATTGGCCATTGCACTGAAAGGCCTGGAAAAGAGTGAGTGAGGTAGGTTGGGTTACCACTAGTTTCTGGGCTGCCCAGAAGCTCACGGAAGAGATAAACCATGTACATAGCTATGTGGTGACTCTATTTATAGCATAAGAAGCTATGTCAACGCTGTTTTTCCTCTCTCCGTTCCTATCTGAGTTCATTTCTCATCTCTGTTCTCAGTTCAGTTTGCCTTCCCTCATTTTGCCAAGCCTGCTTTCCTGTTAGAACTTCTGCTGCTGCCTTCCAGCAGCCACAGGAGAGCACTCACACCAGCCTGGGGTGACCTGTTTCTTGTCCTTGCCTTCAGCTGTTTTTTCCTTGAAGGGCGGCTTACTCTCTGCTTGCCAGAAAATGACCCAAATAGCTGATATTTGAAGTACTTTTGTTTGTTTGTTTTAATCTGCAGCTAAAACACAACAGAAAATACTCCTTTGCTAATAGATTGGATGGCTGTAGTAGTAACTTGGTATTAGGAAAGAAGGCTTAAAGATCAGTGATTCAAAGCTGTTGCAATGTGTCTGTCTCTTCTTTATGTTAGCTTCTAACTCAGATTTACAGATTCCCATTTTCTCTTGGGGACATGTGGAGTACTATGCTATTTAAGTTTTTAGCCAGTAAGCAGCAGTTTGCTTTCCTCTTGCAGATTCTCCAGCTGACAGTGATCGAAAGGTATGGTTTTTAATGAGGGAATCTTTGCAGATGCTAGTGCTTTTCTCCAGCTTTTCTAGTTTCAGTGATGACTTCTGTGAACACTTGATTCTTGCTTACTAGATCATGGAGGATATCAGCATAAAGTTTTGCTCAAATTAAAGTTAATATTGTAATACTTGGATTAGCTGTGTCCCAAAGAGTTTATTTTACCCCTTTCAGCTTCCTCTGTTTTAGGTAAGGCTGACAGGAGTTTCTCTCCAGTTGATATTTTCTTTGTGTTGCAAGTTTATGTCTCTGATTGTGAAGAGTGTACAGGAGAAGACTGAATCCAAGCCAAGTTGTGCTACATTAGCCTGATTAAATCAGTCATCTTGACTGTGCTGATGCAAGGTAGAACCAATACAGTATTTTTTTCCTTCAGTTTGATTGTTGTTTTGTACACCTTATAAAAAATCTTAGTGACATGCTTAAACTGAAATGTATTTCCTTAGGACTGTTGTTTGTCAGGGGTGAACAAATTCTTGAACTAGAAATACATCACAGATGGACCAAACAGGGATGGGTCAGATGTTTTTTTCTTTTCTGTGATTCTTCATTCCAGTGGGGTTGGTTATTAGGGTGTTGTGGGGTGTTTTTTTTGGTTGTTTGTTTTTTATTTTCGCTTAATTTGTGGGTTTGTTGGGTTTTTTTTTTCCTTTTTGAATAATCTGTCAAATGACCCATGCCAAGGATTTCCAGTGAAGTCTTTGTGAGAGCATCTGATAAATTTTGTTAGGAAGTCATCAGTCTTCCGTTTAGACATCTTGTTTTGCTCACTGAGATTTGCAGTTCCTTCAGCAAACAGCAAAAGTGACATCTCCTCGACTGGTGCAGCTTTATTTAATCTGAGCTAAACAATAAAGTTATTTCACATTAATAAATTAATATGATAGAACACATGTCTTCTCTCTGTTTTGTGTTTGTGGTTTGTGGTTTTTTCCCCCCCCTCTTAGGGAATTTTATGTTATGTAACTGGTTATTTTCTCCTCTTCGTCCCTAAGAGTTTGCTATTATTGCAATTATTACAGCAATACCTATACTGGCAGGTGTCTAGCTGTGAAAGGAGTGGAGGGGATAGAGGAAAAAGCTTCAGTCTGTTTACCTGCAAGTTTTCCTTATTTATTTATGGGTGAGGCTGTCATACTTCTCTGTGAAGAGGATGGAGGCTGCTCCCAACGGAACTCTCTTTTTCTGCTGCACTGATGTGCTGTGCCTTCCCAGGCTTAGAGTCTTAGCAGATGGCTCCTGGACAAAACTATGGACCATGGATTATTCCCTCTGATGTTACCTTTGTGCATTTAATTGCTTGTTAGAATAATAGTGGACACATTAAGGATGCAGTTGCTTAGCAAAAAAATTTTTGTTTCAATTAGTTCTTCTGTTAACAACTTAATGTTGCTTGTTTGGGCTGATAGCCTAAAGTTAATTTTCCAGAGTTAAACATTTGCAAGTACAACATCTGTATGTGAATGAGCAATCAGCAGCTTCTTAAGTGTGCGAGTACTTCAGTTTGATAGGCACAAGTTGGGCGGAGGATTGCGGGTTGGAGGGTGCTTTCATGCTTTCTCAATTACTCACGAATTCCAGAGGGTTATCTTAGGACAGCGCTCATGTGCTAGGCATGACTGCTTAGGCTGGAGGAGAATGTTGTTGGGTTAAAGAAGGTTAATATTAAAAGTGTTTGCCAAGGAATCCAGTGGGTGAACAAATCCAGTGTGGGACTTCAATATATGCTTTGCAGAAATTCAAATTGATGAATGTTAAGAAATTGTAATGGCCCAAGAAGCTTCACATCTGTTAAGAAAATGCAAGTAATGCCTCGAGTTGAATTCATCGATCGCTTTTATGGGAGAACTGATGAGACAGCTCTTTGTTTTGGAGAGCGAACAACCTTATTGTTCAGAGTCTAAAATGTTAAGAAATTTGGGACATTCTGGTCCTAAATGCCTCGCTCTCTTGACTACCATTAACAGTGTTTAAAAAAAAATTCTCTCTGCTTGGCATACATGTATTTGCTTGCTTATTTATACAGTAAAATGTTAAAACAACAGCAACAAAAGTATGTGACTTTGTTATTTACCTGGGTCACTTTTCTGTCCTTTCCATTTGGGCAATCTTGCAGGACGTGACAGTTGGACAGAAACTCACTCACTGCTTATTATTTCACAAAGCAATATATTTACCATGTCCTGTAAATTGTTAAGTTTTGTGACTTTCCTTATCGTAGTTCAGCTGGGGAGAGGGAATTGTCACACTAACTGGCAAGAGCCGTGTATATTATGCTACACCGGCGGACTGGCGAGTTTGTTTGCTTTCCAATTTGCCGCTAACTGCTGAGTCATTCTTACCGTTATAACAAATACGTATTAGATAAGTTATCACAGCAAAACTGTTTCTCGTCTCTTGCAGCTGATGATAGCAGAAGTTTCAGACTCTGAAGTCAAAAACAAGCGCTTTTTAAAAACATTGACGGTATTTTAGACTCAAATGATGGTATGAAATGCTTCTGATGTTGAATATGGCTGTTCCTTATGTTGAGTAGATGACAACTGGCATTTCCCTAGACTTTGCTGCTTGTCTTCTTTTTTTTCAGCAACGTTCATGTTAAAGATTCCTTTCTTGATTTTTCTTTGGCAACGTTGAAGATTCCTTTCTTGATTGTCCTTCAGCAAAGAGAACAAGTACCCATTTCAGCATCTTATAAAGGAAACTATAGCAATCAGATGCAAATTTATGCTTCTCTAACTGCAAAATTATCTTTGTGAGGAACAGACGGCAACCAAGTGTGCCCTTGAAAAAACCACTGTATTGGCCAGGGAGACCTGAGAACTGTTGTTAACTTTTAACAGTAGGTTTTTTAGCTCCGTGACAGATATTTAAGTAACGTACGTTCCTGAAGACCTTTTCATATCATGATTTCAGTGAGAATTGATACTGTTCTAGCTACTGGGTCTCAATGTTTTCTTCATTCTGAATGAGTTTTAGTAGCTGTTTCACACACATTAATGTCAGAGTTTAATTTACGTGATGCTTCTCAGCAAAACCTCTTCAATTAAAACTTCCCTGTTATTAGGAATGCTGTTAGAGGGTTGGACCTGGATCTACTTTTAGCACTGTTAGTGCTCCAGGAGAGCTTGATAGGGACTTTTTTCACAGGGTTGGCTTTCAGTGGAAACCAAATATCTTCCTCTTCCAGCCCAGCTTTGCTTTTGTTTTGTTCCTATTTTCTCTGTAAGAAAGGAAATTACAGAACCCTTATTACATTATTTGGTATCTTTAACTCACTGTTTTGATTTTTGTGGGTTTATCTTCCTGCAGCAAAACTGATAAGTAATGACTTTGCCAAATATTAGGTCACATTACTTGATATGTGTAATATGTTTACATAACGTGAGACTTGTAATGATGACTGTGCTATGATTACAGTAAAGAGATTGAGAAGCTCAAGTTCTTAATCTCAAAATTACAAGTATGTTTGAATTTTATAGTTTTGAGTACTTTTCAAGCACCTTGTGAATTATATTTGTCTTAATTTTTAGGTTTTTTTATAACCATGGTGCTACTATTTGGCAAATACCGTGTTCTGATTCCTGCCTAGAAGGAGCTACCAAAAAATTGCTTCTTCCCTCAGTAGAGTATGTATGGAAATAGAGATTTTTAAAATGTTTGCTGCTATAGCAAAATCCATTCTGTTTATGTGTGATGAACGTTTTACTGATTGAACTGCAAGTTTTTTAAACTATTTCTCAGCCTGCTCAGAGCACAGTTTCTTGCAAGTAATGCAAACTGTGGAAAGCTTTATTTGTTAACATTTTTAAGAGGGGTGTAAAATTATCAGTATAAAGCAGAAAAAGCACTAAAGCAGTTTATTTGAAATACTTTTAATCTGGTGGATTACATTTTCACAGTTAACAGTTTATTGGGAAAAACTATTTTTGATATTTTACGTAAGAGAGGTTAAAGAGTTTGCAGTCCAGAGGTCTGACTTTCAATTCTAAGTTAACCAGGCTAAATTTGAACAGGAATGATTGTGTTTAGGGGTTTTTTTAGACACCAAGCATTCATTGAGGTTAGTAGTGTATTGGATTGTTGGTAGAAACTCACTTTTTTTTCTTCTAAATTTGTATTACAACTTTTTGCAGATAGGATATTGTCACTGCAGACGTCTTGAGTACAGTGGATGACTTGGCCTCAAACGCTTTGTTCTCATCTCTTTTAAAAGCCGGAAATTATTACTCTTTCCACCAGATGCATAAAGATCTGGAGATGTGCTGTACCACAAACCAGCATGCAAACTGATAGCTAATCAAGCTAGCCAGGCCATCTGTTTGCAACATGGCCACTTTGTTTCACACATCCTCATGTCTGAAGATTCAGAATTCAAACCACCTTCTAGGGGTCTTTCAAGTCAGCTGAGCTAAGTGCAGCATGGGAAGCTAAATATACTGGGAATCATTTGATGTCAGAAGGTTATTGCAGATTACTGTTCGGTGTCTGTTTTCAATTTCTCACTTCTTGACTAAAAAGGATGTTTTTGTTGTACATGTAGGCTTGTTTCAACAAAGATTCAAAGACCTCCTATGTACAGGACAAAACACAAGCCCAAGAATGCACTTGGAGTTATTAAGATGGGCTAATGGTCTTGTCTAAAAAATCTCCTAAAAATAAAGTTTGACACTACTTTTTGAGGAGCAATTATTTGCATTGGAAACAAAGAAATAGAAAAAATAAAACAACAGCTGTCTGTGAACTTGAGTCTGGAAAAGCAGTATTCTTATCACAAGGAGAAGCACATGCTACTTAATTATACACAGGACATTTTTTCTCTCTTGTATTTCATTTAAGGGAGAGAAGTCTGAAGGATTAATCACAACATGGGAGCAGCCCCACCTTCCACACCTTAATTAAGTGTTCCTCTCAGTGTGTTTCAAGCCTTTGTTGTAGACATCTGTTTGTGTTCAAAACCAGTTTTTAACTAGAAAGAGAACAGAGATAAAAAAGTATTTCTCCATTATTTCTAACTTAATTTTTCTGTTGCTTATGTATCAATTACTTCGGAATTAACACGGTTAAAATGTCGACTTTTTCCCCCACAAACAGATAAAATTAATGATCATGTTTGATTCTTTGACTCTAGGCTATGGTGGCTTGTTATCCAGGCAATGGAACAGGATACGTGCGCCATGTTGATAATCCAAATGGAGATGGAAGATGTGTTACGTGTATATATTATCTTAATAAAGACTGGGATGCCAAGGTATGCAATAATTTCTTTCTCTAACCTTTTTTTTTTTTTTTTTTTTTTAACCTATACTTGCTAATGCACCTTTGCTACAGGTCTCTGTTAGTGTCCTAATTTCTGTTGTGGTTTTACATTATGTTAATAGTGGGTATCCTTTGTCCCTTGATTCTGCTGTTACTGAGAGCAGATAGAGATGAGGCATTTATTTTCAATGTTTTGAGTGATGCTAGCAGGAGTTCTTTGACAGGTTGAGGTTGAAGGAAAGTTGCATGTTTTTCATATTTTTTTAAATATACATATCTGCTAGAATCCAACTTTCATAAGTATCTAATTATGCAGCTTATTGTACATTATTTGTATGCTAAACGCCGCACACATGCATGGCAAGTAAATAAAGCTTATTTGAAATATAATATAAATTTTAGTTTATTTCACTTTATATTCCTGTTGCATCTTGATTTTACTGTTTGTGCAACTAGATTACTTAATTGAGTATGCTTATAAAAAGAAAGATGCTGTAGCTTGGGAGCAGTTTCAAATAAGACAAGTGTTACGGTTATTGCTATATCAGCGTAGTTCAAAGCAGCCCAAGTCTTTGTATCATTCTAGACACAGGGTGTAGAATAGATACAGATTCATAACACAGTTCAAGTGGTCTAAGAATTTACTGCTGGTGACTCGAAACTCTCCTTAGGTGTGGTGACTGTAATACAAAGTAACTTTTTAATAAGGATTTTTGTAGCGATTCAGTAGGATTAGGTAGATTTGAAGAATGAACATAGCTAACTGGCTGTATTGAAAGCACGAGGGAGTAATGCAAAGATAGCTTTGTTTATTCCTTCACTGCTGTGCAGTTAGCTATGAAG
Source organism: Antrostomus carolinensis (assembly GCF_000700745.2). Taxonomy (NCBI): domain Eukaryota; kingdom Metazoa; phylum Chordata; class Aves; order Caprimulgiformes; family Caprimulgidae; genus Antrostomus; species Antrostomus carolinensis. The sequence goes on along the minus strand of NW_010297541.1, from coordinate 25,110 downwards.
AAGTTTATTCTCATTATATATGAAAAAAAGAGATAAAACTATTGAGACTTCTGTACTTAGGAAGTAGTGTGGAAGAGCATGTAAGCAGTCAGTTTCTGTGAATTGGGTGCACCAGATATGGATAACACAGGTTGCAGATGAGAGTTTGGTGGTGGTGGTTTGGTTTTGGTTTTGGTTTTTTTTTTCCTCTTTTTCTTATGTGTTATCCATTTCAGATTGGGGCCAATAACATGCACACATAAGACTGTTGGATTGGAAAGCTGAGTCAGAAATGGAAGCACTTGAAGCTTTCTGTTTCTGACTTGCTCTTTGAAATGTCAAATTTGATCCTTCAGTTACAAAATAAATTACTACCCTTTTTTGCCGTTATACCATTTTTGCATATAAGTGCACTGGTTGGACTGAACATCTTTAAATGGAGCTTTGGGGCATTTTTAGTTGATTTACAATTCTTCTCCTGGAAAAATATGAATGTATGCCAGAGTGTAGAAGTCAAGCGAATTGCATTTTCACAATAACTGTGAAAAACTTAGTAGCTGGATATTTACTGTATGAACAATGGTATTTAATTTCCTGCAAAATGTATTTTAAATTACAAATTAATATGTTACCAAGTATATTGGGTAGCAAAGAAAGAAGGTCAAATTTTTAGGAGAACAAATTGATCTAAATTGTCATTTCTTGTTCGCTGATTTAGATCACGATTTAAAAAACCAGCCATTTCATTAGTTCTTGCAGTGTTACAATTTTACCATGAAAACCTACAGTGGCTGTCTATAGTTAGATTTACCAACGTCGGTACCCTCAGTAGGAAGGAGTTAATGTGACTTAAAAATAATTAACCCCATCCAGTGAATTAAAAATTATTAACCCCCACCTACTTGTGCTGTTCTCTAGGCATGCACAGGTAGGTCCAACTGTTTTTCAAAGCCTGGAAGAGATCTAAATTGACCCAGAGTGATACAGCTTCAAGCTTCAGTTTGAAGTTTCCTAGTCTTTCCTCCTCTTAGTTACAGAAACATGGCATAAATTTGTGCTGCTGTTAAATTAAAAAATCTTTTTAATGGAAAAGGGTGAAACTCAGATGTAAAATATGATGTTTCTCTCATCTCATCATTGGCATATTTTTAGCCACCTGTAATTTATATAGCATCTGATTAAAGGCTTTTGTTTCAGTTCCAAGCGTCTGAAATATTTTCAAATATGATATTCAATACTTTTAAATACAATGAGACATGGTTTTCAAGCACTGGTTTTAAATATTTAATTTTTAGGTGAGTGGAGGCATCCTTCGGATATTTCCGGAAGGTAAAGCCCAATTTGCTGATATTGAACCCAAATTTGATAGACTGCTATTCTTCTGGTCTGACCGCCGCAACCCTCATGAAGTACAGCCAGCATTTGCTACAAGGTAGGACTAATAAGACTCTCTCTATATAGTGTTGCATGATGCCTTTTATCAAGAAATGAGCAAATCCTAATGAGAAATAAATGACATTATGAATTATGACCTGATCCCAGTTCTTCCCATGTACAGTTCCAGTTGCACTATGACAAGAAGGGGTTTTTTTTCCTACTAATTGATGAGGCTTCTGGTTTGTACCGTTGGGTGGGTAGGAGGGAGGACTGGAAACACCAGAAGTTTCTGAGCATGTTCTGGGTAGGAGCATACAGAGCCGTAAGCAGACCCCACCGTAGCCAGGGAGTGTTGTCTTCATTATTTCTCTGTAATGGCATTATGCTGTGGTCCCTTCCCTTTGTCCTTAGCACCTTAGTGCATTACTGAGCAATTGACTAGGTACTTCCCTTCTATGTCCTCTTTTGTTGGGGCAGAGGGAGTTGTTTTAGAAGATGGTCACATTCACTCTCCCTTCTTTATTCTAGGTGTGGCTGAGTTTGGGAGTTGGGAGAGGGCTGTGGGGCAGAAACAACTATTGATGCACAAATCTCTTCTTTCTCTGGAGTATTAAAGGAGTTGCTCCCAGTCTGAGTCACAGGGGGAACTTGATTATCTTCTTTGTCTCTCCTTGTAGGGCAGTGAATGATGCTGAAGTTATCTGCATTCACTGCCCCCACAGCTTGAGTGGCATTTCCAGATAGCGTTAATAGGTACATCATTGGAGACCTTGATCCAGACTTCCTGTTGCCCATGTGCACAACACGTTTGGATGAGCATTGACTGGAGCTGTGAGATAACACAAGTACCTGTGCAAGAAGTAACTTGAAACTGCCATCGGTGTGTCCTCTTGCAGCCCTTTGGATGGCTATACCGCTCTCCCCACCCCCTTTGTGTTCAGAGCGGAGTCAGAGGGTGAAATGCCATTTACTAAAGCTACTTAAAGTCTTTTCTCAGTAGCTGGCATTTCATATTCAAATCCTCTACAGGCAGTGGAAAACCGGAGGAGCTGTGTAAGAAGGGGTAGTTAATTTTCTCTTATGGCAAAAGTCTAAAAAAAGAGATTCTTGCAGTGTGACTCAGTGATGGGCTTGGGCTTGACTGGAGTAAAGTAAAAGATGAGGTCACAGGGCAAGGTGATACAGACAGAGACTATATTACAGATTCTGGGCAAGAACCATAGTAACAACTCATCAGGAAAAAGAAGCACAAACTCACAGCGAGTCACCCTTTTAATGACTGTTCAGACAATACTAACAGAAAAAAAAAACCAACTGCTTGCTTTGTGCTTTATGAAATCTTTCTTCTGTCAGACTGCAGAAGTATGATCTTATTTAGGTTGCTTTATGTCAAGTGCTTCACTGTTTTCTTCATAGTTCAGGAGTTCTTTTTCCATTCATTTCTCCAGGTACGCAATAACAGTGTGGTATTTTGATGCAGATGAAAGAGCACGAGCTAAAGTAAAATATCTAACAGGTAATCCTTTTAAGTATCTTCTGGGAGTTTTTTATTGTTTTGTTTTTTAAATAGCTAAGTAGTCCAGTGTTACCTCCTTGGCCCACTCTGTGCACAAAAAGGGGGAGAAAATCAGTGTAACTCAGAGAGCCAGGTTTTTCAGGGAAGGTGATCCAGTGGTTGAGCTGCTTGGCAGTGACTTGGGATATCCAGGTCAGTGCCTTGTCCTGCTCGCACTTCCTGAGGTTGCTCAGTATTTTTGTATGAGAAATACAGCTTCTCCCTAGTCCTGTCTCCCTAATAAGCGTGGAGGATAAATACAGCAGAGACTGTGAGGCACTGCAGAACTGAGAACCTTGGAAATAGTTTTGATTGAATATGGTGATTCCACAAGTGAATACAACTTAACTGGACTAGAATCTCTGTATCAGAAAAACAAAAGCCTAAAATTAAAGTCTGGAATCAAAGAATGGAGTTACTTCCTCCACTTCCAATTCCACATATCTAGCATCTGTTTTCCTTTTCTGGCTTCTCCCTCAAGAGGAAGTTGATCTAATTTTCCTGTTCAAATTAGCATTTTAAGGAGAAATGGTGTAGGACTTCTGTCATGCTTGTAATTGCCATAATGATTTTTTATTTGTTACAGTAGTTTAAAAATAAACCAAAATCAGGTATACCACAGGTGCATATAAGTACAGGGCCAGTTTCCCCACGTTTTCATCAAGAGCTCTGAAATTGATGATGTTGAAGACATGGGGAGTGGCAAGAGCAGTGCAGCTGCTGCCTGGCTGGCAAAGGAACGTGGTGGGGTCCCTCAGCTCAGGCTGGGCCGGCTGTCCCGCTGCTTGGTGGCGCATGTCCAGCGATGCCCGATAGTGCCCGCCTGGTCTCTGCAGGAAGCCTGGCTGGCTGGCTGGCTTTGTGTCTGTCATACACGTGTGACCCCACAGCTCCTGGAGCCGGCCATGCCAGATCAGAGCTGTTTCAATTGTCTCTCTCTGTGCAGCTTTGGTTGCTTCTTTTTCAGAGAGAGTGCAGGGAAAGTGGCTCAGGTGGGCTTGTGTCTGCAGGGGGACTGCTTCCCCCAGCCCCCCTCCCTCTCCAGGATCCCCCTAAACTGTAGGCACTTCAGGAAAGAAGACTGGGCTGGAAGGGTTGTTTAAATTTTGGTATTGGTTTGACCTGTAATTCATCTATATTACGATATTATTCTGATTCCAGTTTTATTTGTAATTAAAATTGCATTCTTTGCTCTGTACCTGCAGCAAGAATTGTGCAAGATGCTTTTTATTTTCCATTGATATTAAAATATAAAATTATAGAATAAAATGTCACAAAATGGAAAACTGTTAATTTTTGGCTTAGTGTCAGTCTAACTAAAGCCATGCAGAGTATGTGTGACTATTTCTTGAATATGTGATACTGTGTTTGACAGTCAAACTTCTTTGGGGGTGTGCCTAAAGGTCAGCTTTTAGAGAAAAGGGCAGAAGAGGTGTGGGTTTTGTTTTGTTTATTTTTTAGCAACAAGTCAGATGGAACATTGCATTTTAAAAGTCCATGGGAGTTTCTTTACAAAGGTAAATACCCAGAAACTCTGGATAATCTGATCCAGATTAGTGGGCAATATCCTCAGATTCTCAACTGGCCGTTCTTAAAGCTTACTTTTGTATGTAAAGGCTGAGGATGAATTTCAAAACTGCACATATGATGTGAAGTATCGAGTTTTCTATTTAGGCAGCCAAATAAATGCCCACTTTCCGAGATGATGAGTAACCACAGCTTGTTAGCTTTACAGAGCATGTATACAAAAATATGTATCTTGCTACATCACATGTATGAGGCAGTCTTCAAAGTACTCAATTAATCTGGAAAGTGACGTAGCAATTCTATGGGCTATATGTTGATAAATGCTGAAAAATAATACCAATTTCCTTTCATATTTCTGCAGGTGAAAAAGGTGTGAGGGTTGAACTTAATAAACCTTCTGACTCAGTTGGGAAAGACGTTTTATAAGCCTTTGATTTAGCAACTCCCCTTGCTACTCTCCCTGATAAATCTTGATGCTATCTATTAACTTTTGAATGTGAATAACAAGATAAAGGAAAATCAACAACAAACCAACGTTTTAATAAAGAAGCAAACAGTGTTTCAATGTTGCATCAAATAGAAGATTCTTTGACTGCTGAAGCATTGTACTATGTGATTGTGACTCCAGGCCTGTGACTGCTTATGTGAAGATAAGCAATCAGTAAGAAACAGCATATGCATCTGGACATAAATAAGTGCCCTACATAGAATTTGTCCATTCTTATATTTTGCCAGACCTGTCATCCAGCTGAATCCAATTCATCTCTCCCTTTTTTTATATGGTAAAAGTTTGAATTTTGGGTAATTTTTGTATGACCAGGTACAGTTTATCAAAATTGAGTCTTAAAAAAAAAAAAAAAAAAGAAAAACTGAAAAAAAAAAAGAAAAAAAATTACAGTATTCTCCAAAATAACATGGATCTATTTTTGTAAAACTGTTCATACTGTTCTCCTCTGCCATGAAAGACCTAATTTAATGTAAGGGTTGCCAGTAACTGATAATCACTTTAATTTTCTTTACACCTTAAGTCAGAAAAGGAGCACTTTAATTACCAGCTAAAAACCTGATTGTTTTATATCATATCTCACACTAATCTTAACTTTTAAAGATTGCTGCTGTATTGTTTTTTTTGACTATGTCCTCTTGAACCTTATTAACAGAAGCAAATCAGTATCTTGCTATTAGTAACATTCAGTTTGTGGTTTTGTATGTAGAATCCACAGAGGGGAAGTTTCTGTCTCTTCTTTGTTTTTTGGTTTGATTTTTTGTTTTGGGTTTTTTTTAAGTGACTGGCACTAAGTGAACTTGACACTATCGGTTGCTGTCATTGGCTTTGGGGACCTGGTAAATACCATCAAGTTGCAAGAACATACAAGGGCTTTCCTAGGCTATTAGAGGTACCCAGAACCTCCTTACGTACTTGACAGAAAATTTTGAGCTTTCTCCCTTTTCTAAAGAATACTTGCCACCCCTCTTTCCTTTGTATATAAGTTAATAGAATATCTAAAATTAACCTTTTTATTTCCTTTTCAAATGTTGGTGTCCCATGCAGTCTGCAAGTTGACACCTTGATCTATTATATAGTATCAAGGAGATGGTCAGCACACTGAAGCTGAAGTGCATCACTGTAGGCTCCTTGTGCAATACATCCTTAGGTTTTCACTTTGCTGAAGGATTTCCCCAAAAAGGCACTGCCCTTTCATCAATACTGAGGTATATATTTAGTAAGAAAACTTTTATTTTCTTTTACATTGTTTTCATTTTATCAAGGAGAGGGGACATCACAGAATGAAAGTGAGATGTGCAGAAACTTTGATATTCTTATTTTTAAGAAATGGATGTTTTGGACACTGATTTTTTTTTCTTCTTCTTTCCTGTTTTTTGGTTGGGTTTTTTTTTCTTCTCCTGAGCTTTAAAAGCTTGAGAACACAAAAGCAAACCTATAAAAGAAAGCATTTATATTCACAGGAGTTTGGGGGTTGATCGACTTACCCACTGCAGTTTTCTATCTGTCCCTTATTTCCTTAGCCAAAACAATGTGAGTGTACAGAAATATTTCTGTATATATTACAACCTGTGACAATTTTAGCATCTGTATAGTTTGTATTCAATTAGAGACCTTTTCTATGGAAAGCTCAGTAATTTTTTATTAAAAAGATTACTATTGTTCATGTAAAACATGAAAAAGCTAATTGTTTAGTAACAAACTGACAGAAAGGGGAAAAAATTCAGTATCGGTATATCATTTAGGAGAACCAACAGAAATCCCAGGTTTTTTATGATTTTGCTTTTTTTTCTTTTTTTTTTAGTAAATTCTTGCCCTTTACAGTTATCTTCCTCTTTCCTCTTTTCTTCCCAGAAAAATAGACAAAATACCTTTACTGTAAAGTGCCTCTGCCAACCTGGCCAAGGAGTGCAAATCTTCATTACTGTCTGGTCTGCAGTGCATTTAGGCTACCAATGAAACAAGCAAAAAAAGCCACCTCTTCTACTTCATCTTCTTTAGTACTACTTTAATGGAGGTTTGGTTGGTTTTGTTTTAGAAATGTAAGCATAAGCCTTTAAACTCATTTCAGTCCCTTCGTAATTCAAACTTCTGCAGTTACATGACGTATCAAATTCTAACCACCACACTATAGGTTTGTGCTTGCCAGACAGGTTTAAAAAGTGCTTAATTTTTCACTCCATGCAAGTCATTACCATATGGTCAACAAATCAGGTCAGCCATTTCTTCCATGTCCTTTAGAAACTGTTCATTTCATGTCGGTTGAATATTCAGTCTTGAGCATCACCAAGCAGGTCCTTGTTTTACAACTATTTTTTAAACTGTCTTATGATCTGTATGTGTCTAGTCCTGGTTAAAGATAAAGCTTCATAATGCTATTTTTATTCATGATGTTAGCCAGCTGTAAAATATGAGACCTTTATCTATAGCAGGCAAAGAAATTCAAGATTCATTTACAGGTTGCCTATAAAGTTGTGTAATTTGAAAAGCAGTGTTCATTATGAAAGAGCTCTCAAGTTGCTTGTAAAGCTAATCTAATTAAAAAGATGATGTATAAAGGTTCTTGAAACTATGTCATTATTTGTAATCCATGTAACTTTTAAAAACTACTCTGTAGCAACTAATTTAAAAGTACCCCTGATAAAGGGGACATATGGATTTTTGGTGGTTTTGTGGGGTTTTCTTTTTTTGTTGTTGGATTTTTACTTATTTATTTAAATAAGTCAGAGCTATTTCTGCTCTGGAGAAGGGTCTGCTGCTTTTTAGACTGCCTGCAGTTACCTGGGTGTGATCATTTTCGTGACTGTTTTCTCCCTCAAAAATAGCAACAAGTTTAGGATAACTGGAGAGTGATGATGGACATAGAGGCAGCTCCAGTTTCTTCACCACTTTCTGACAGGTGCGTGAGCTGCAAGACGAAAGTCCTTGTAAGGTTTAATGGGAGCTCTTTTGTTTTACATGGCTCCCAATCAATTATGAGCCCCTTGAAGATGGCAGAAGAATGGTAAGAGTCTACAGATGCCAACCCATACAAGATGCCACACAAGTCCCCTAAGCTTTTTGATGAGCTTCGTAATGACTGTACGGTAATCACGGAAGCATCTGCCTGGCTATGCTTTATTATCACATTGCTTTAATTATCACATTGCTGAGCACAATATGCAGGGTGATCATTTTGCATAGTAAAATACTGCACCAGGGAAAGATGAAGCATCTCTTGGGTGTTTCTCAAAAGAAAGATGCTTGCAAGTCTGAGAGGCTGACAGCCTGTATCTTATGTAAAACATCTGACTGTGCTGACCACTTCAAAGAATGGAAAGATCACATCTCTTAAGTCACACTGGTAAGTATAATCAGACTGGAAAGTACCATTTTTCTGCCTGCAGAATGCTTGGCAGAATAGAATAGACTGCTGAGTGACAATAGCAAACTCAAAATCTCAAAATCTCTGACATCTAGCATGTGTACCTTGCATGCAGGCATGCAGATATGGCAGTAGCTCCATGCACGTGCAAATGCTAAGTACTCAAAAGCAAAGACTTTGAATAAATTTATGGGACTTAATTGGATTTGTATCTCATCTGCAGTTTTTTTGGGGGGAGAATATGGATATGCAGAAACTTGGACCTCCAATAGTCAGCTTCCATATAAAATACTCATTTAGCGATTTTGTGGATGTAAAGTAAAACTTGAATGTAAATAATTGCTGCAAATGTGTTGAAGCCCGTTTGTGGTGTTATGCTGCTGTAAGACCTGTGTTCGCTCTAGAACATCTGCTGAATCTGAGTTGCCTGACCCTGACTGGTGGGGGTGGATAGCAGCTGACAGAAGCAGGTTCAAGGTCCTCTGTCCTACCAGACAAAACCAGTTCCAGAGAATTTGCTCTGTTGACTTTTGCTACCGCTTACTCAGTTCCATCAAGCTTTTCCCCATAGCTTTGAAGCTGAGTGAATATACAGCACATTTATCCCTTTCCTGAAATAAGGGGGGGTTGGGGGGGGAAGCTCATAGCTCCCAAACAGTCAAGCCAGGTATTAAGAGTTGTCTTTAAAAGTGGAAGGAGTGGATGAGATGCAGATCACCAGCCCACTGGGGATAGACTTAAGTCCTTAGCAGGCCAGGGAGGAAGGAATGAGTTGAAGAGAAATGGCAAAGCAGTTGAGGAAGAGACCACTGCATGAGACCACTGCAAGATAAAGCATGTGTGTGAGGTGGGGGTGAGGAATACGGGACATGCCAGGCAAAAATATGTGATAGGTGTCTGCTTTGGGGAGGAACATGAAGTTTGAGGAGAAGGAATACACAATGCATTTGCCTGAGGAAAGACAACTGTTGATGCATCCTGTCTAGCTTTCTCTTCATGGATGTGTGTTGGAGAATAACATGTTTTTATCTCTGAAGACAGTAAGTCAGTAACTCTTTGCTTGAACTAGGAGTCAGTTTCCTTGTCTGTCTTCCCGGGGATTTTTTTTCACCTCTTATTAAATATGCAGCTCAGGATTAAACTTCTATTGGTAATAGTTTATGGGTTCTTCTGGAGAACACACTGTAAGTACCTTGTATATAACATGGTGATAAATGCTGGAAAAGGTGACCAGCTCGTTTGGCCTATAAGCCCAGTACCAGCATCTTCACATGGCTCCGTTTGCAGGGCATGCCTCGCATCTGGGGGGGGAGGACTGCAAAATACACAGGTGGACTCACAGCTTACCAGTATCACACACAGCTGACTCACTGCTTCAGGGCAATGTCTAAACTGGAAACCCATTATTTTTCAAATGCAGTTGGGGATGGGAAGTAAAATTAATAGCTGAATATTCACTCTGTGGATCCAGTGCTCCTTGTGGGCCTGTCTGTGTGTCGGTGCGGTTTGTCAGGGTGGAACCAGTTCCTTTCCTGGGCTTGTTTCAAAGACTGGTGTGGTTCAATTTGATTTTTGCTTTTAAATAAAAGATTAATTCAGAATAACTAAAATGCAGAGATTTGACTCCTACTCACAAACAGAAAGCCTAATACCTGGATGTTGTATTGGGTTGTGAACTGGTGTTTCACTACCTAAAGAAAGCAACAAACAACAAGCAAAGAAAAAAAAAAAAAGAAAAAAAAAACAACTGTCTGAAGGCAAGTCACTTAGGCTGTAAATGTATCTGGCTTACATTACCGTAAGTAAGCAAGCTTTATAAAGCTATTAATAAAGGTGGCATTATAGCAGAGGACATAGTGCCAGCCCTGAGAAACGTACGGAAACTAGAGTTTTGGAGCTTGATTATGTGCTGTTGTACTCCTGAGGTGTTTTACCATACAGTGAAGATGGGAGTGAATGTTATAAAAAAAAAAACCCCAACAAACCATGAGCCTGCAACAAAGTAAATGCTACCACCCCTAAACCTAAAATGTGCAGTCTTGGCTCGTGGGGAGTGCAGTTCCTTGAGTCACTAAAACTGAAAGATACTTCAGAAGAATTTTTTTTATCTAAGCACTTGGCAACACCTTTGTGGACATCAAGGAGAAAATACTTCTCAAAGGAAAATGTGATTGTAGACACTACTAATGTTTGGCAAGGGGAGCTGGGGCCGTTGGTAGTAACCAAATCTGTTTTCTGGGATTAGAATCTGGTTGATGGTGTTTCCAATAGCAAAAAGCACGGTTTGAACTGTCAGATTGGGCATATTTATTTTCCCTTCACTTCCTCTTCCCCAGCCACAGCATAACAGTAAATAATGTGGTTCTGCACAGTCGTATTTTAATGAGCAAGCAGAAACTGCAGTAGGTTAACTCTCTTTGGTCCTAAATTTTTTTTTGTACGTAGAACTCTTTAATGTGACGTAGGTAGCAGTTGCTTAACTTCTTTGATTACTTTTATTTTTCCCCACCTGCGCTATGAGAATATTCTAGTTTTTAAGAAACTCTTTATTGAAAATAGCACAAGTAGGAAACAACCGTATGTAGTTGAGAGTTGCTGCAGCTTCGTGACCGTGCGATGTTGAGCAGTGGCAGAACCAGGGAGGGCATGGATTTGATGGCAACCATCAGGCTCGAACACCTGCAGGGAAAGGCGGGAGGGGGGTTGTGGGCTCCCGGCTGCCCAGGGCTGTGGGAACGTGCCCGGGAGTAGGGGCTGGGGATGCCGAAACGCCAGGGGATGCCGCTCCGGGGACAGCTGGCAGCGAGTGCCTGGGTCCTAGAACGGTTTGAAGTGTCCCAGAGGCGACAAAGACAAGCCAAAGACAAGGATGTTGTACTGCACAAACAAAAGCTATTTGGACTTGTGAGCAATCAAAGGCTGGGTATGTTGGTTGGGAGGCTTTTTTGTTGTTGATTACCATGGAGTAAGCTCTTGTTTAGATGCTCATGAGGCAGCTTTGTCTTGCTATATTGGTGCCACCTACAACTAAACATCCACCGGAACAGGGATGAAGGGTGCTTACAGCAGCTTTTCAAATTTGCTCTAGTTTCCCCAGGTGAGAGTCCTCAGAGAACAATGGCTCTGCCTCCTACCTCCTTGGCACGTTCCCTTTCCATCAAGAGGAACTTCTTTACTGTGAGGGTGACAGAGCACTGGAACAGGCTGCCCAGAGAGGTTGTGGAGTCTCTTTCTCTGGAGATGTTCAAAACCCACCTGGACACGATCCTGTGCAACTTGTTCTAGATGAACCTGCTTTGGCAGGGGGGTTGGACTAGGTGATCTCCAGAGGTCCCTTCCAAGCCCTACCACTCTGTGATTTCTGCTCCTGCACATGCGTGGGGGGACCTGTCCTGCCCCCTCACTAGCCCAGTGCTTTTGCATCCTTCCAGGCTGCCTGAGCTCCCCAAGTGCTGTCCCCACATGTCAGCCAAGCTGCAGACTTTTGTGCTACATCCCTTCTGTGGATGATAGATTAAATTATAAAATACTTGTCTGAGGTAAATATTTGCTTGTAGCAGCCTGCTGCCTGCCCTTCTAGGTGGTTGGGTGCTACCTAGACCTTTGGCTTGCAAAAAATGCGTCTGGCTGCTGCTGTGTGGTCTCTGGCTGCTGCTGCCTGCCCTGAGGTGGTGCTGCTTGACAAAGGGTCACTGTGGCAAGCTGCTGACCTTCTAGGGAAGCAAACGCCTGAGTCTTGAATTGTTGAGGGTGCTCCTAGTCTTTTTGGCAGAGGTAGCTGGATTATACATGACACAGGTGAACCGTGGCAGTTCCTGGGGCATACCTGTCAGCCAGCACTGCATGCAGTGTTATCTAACCACACTAGCATAGCCCAGGAGCAGCTTCACACAAAGTTTGGATAGTCTTTCTATTGAAGAAAGGAAAGGGAGAGACCCAAGGAGACTGGAAACTGGTGCAGGATTCACAAACGAGACCTCTACTTGTCAATCCTAAAAATGGTATCACTTGAATACAAAGCCACAGCCACATGTGAAAATACACTCAAGGCTGGGATCAACCCGTCGTGTAACAACACAAAGCTGAGTGAGGATGCTTGCCCAACAGCAGAGACCTCCAGTCTCTCTCCTGTTCCTGAAGAAGTTAAGGCAGTGGTTCGCTCAGTACCTGCTGCAGGGTGGGCGCAGACTGACCACCACCCTGTGCGTGGTTCAGCGCCTGTGCTGCTGGAGGTGCAATGTGTTAGTTTAGTGTGTGAGAGCAGCGCTGCAGAAGAGTCCTGAGGGAAGGCAACATTTCTGGAGCCTGTAGAGGGATTAAGAGGAAGGCTGCATTAAGGCAACTTTAGATGTTTGCCTCCAACCCCAGGTCTCCTCATTCCTCCAGGGGCTGCTCCTGTCCAGCACGCTTTGCAAACGGCTCCAAAGTCTTGGTTTGAGAACCAAGCGCCAGCCCAAATGTTAAGCAGTGAAACCTCCTGGGTGGTGTCCTCTTAACTCTGCCAAATTGCCTGGGAAATGTTGCCAGCTCACTTGAATAGTCTTTTGGGGTTTTGCAGTTGCCTGAAATACCTCCTATTTCCTGTCATCAGATGCTTTTCCTGCCTTCTAAAGCTCTTCTAGGTCCATTCAAAGTTAATTACATCTGAGCTTTAATTCACCTCATCTGCAGGGCTGATAATCCTGCCCCTCTCCAGCATGGCTTGGTGAGGAAGCAGTAATTAAAACCTGCTTTTCCAGGGCAGGCTGTGAGAAGCTGTAACCCAGCTGCTCCTCCACCCAGCTTGGCAGGGCAGAGCTTCCTTGTACCTGTCTCTGTTTTGTGGCATGTGTCCAGCTCCTGCCTGAAGTCCCCCAGTCTCTGATCCCCCCATGGGATGGGGGACTTGTGCCTCCTGGCTGTGGCCTGGGTGGTGGCAGTGATGAGAGCTGCCCGTGACAAACCTTTCAGGGAGAGGGAGAAACGTGGAGCTGGAAATAAATGGATGGTTAGAGATGGTGGTTCCTGGGCTGTGCCAGTGCAAGGGCAAGCAGGGGGATCTTAACTGCCTTCATTTGTAATTTCACTCTGTCCTGAAGTGCTCGTGGGGTTGTTAGGCAGAAACCCAGGGCTGTGGAAGTGGGAAGGGGCTCCTGGAGATGGTCTGGTCCAGGCCCCGCCTACCCTTGAGCAGAGTCACGCAGAGGTGGCTGCCCAGGACCACAGCCAGTTGGGCCTCTCTGGGCAACCTGTTTCTGTGTCCAGCCACTCTCACCGTAATAAAGTTGTTTCTTATGTTTAAATTCAATTTCCTATATAGATACTGCTAAATGCAAAGCTAAAGACTAACTCAAATAATCCTTAGCAACACATCCTGCAGAAGACAGCAGATTTGAGAATAAAGTTCCCTACTCGCAGCTTTCCGTAGCCCACCTGGTACAGGTGCCATCCCCTCTGAAGCCTCCAGAATGTTTTATCCTGAGGACAACTCTTCCCTTTGGACATGTTCCCATTTGCCATCTACCAAAAACAGCCAAGACTTTGTACGATATCCTTCCACTGGTGCATTTTCTGGAGCAGCCTCTGCCAAGCTATGTGGTCCTGTCACACACCAGCGTGTTTGTCTTGCTGTTGATTGAAAAACAGCTACTGTAAGATGTGCTGTGCACTATAAATAGCACATCCCCTACGAGTCTTGGGAGTAACGTCTGTAAAGTAGCAAGTGTGTGCTGGGTTACACATTAAAGAGACCAAAACCATTGGACTTTGTACACTGCACTCTGAAGTGGCACAAAAAAATAAAAGCCCTCTGGTCAAATGAGTGCTTCTGAGAAGTGCTGCCTCTGAGCTGAACAAAATGGCTAGTGGTTGCTCAAGCCATGTGTGGGTGCTGCAGGGAGGATGCGTCCTGGCTGCAGGCAAGGGCTGCAGAGGCTGCACTGCCGTCTTGCAGATGAGCACCCTCCGAGCAAGTGCTTTGCACAGCTTTTTTGCTTCCTGCCTCTCTCAAAATCACAACCCACACCCTCCTGGTGAATCAAAAACTGCTTACAAATGGGTGGCAGCACACCCGTGGAACGGATCCTTTCAGGAAGAAAGAGAATAATTACTGGGAGGCAAGAGCAGGGTGGTCAGAGGGAAGGCAAAGGCAGGGGGAGTAAGAGCAGAGAGTCTTTTTGGCTGTTCCCTCCATCAGTAAGTCACTGAATGAAGCTACTAGAAGAATTAAAAACCCCAACTAAATCATATTCCTATAGGTAAGATACTGCTCTGGGACTTCACCAAGCTCCAGTCCACAGCTTACCACAGAATTTGTGCAATAGTAACATTTCTAAAGAGAAGGTACTTGCAGTGAACGCACAAATTATAGTCCAGAGATCAATGTCATTTAGAGAAAAAGTATTATTTACTGCTTCTAAATTAAGCAATGGGGGAGCCAAATACTTGGTTTGTTCCTTCAAACATTATTATGCAGTTTATGAAATGTCAGGTCTAAGATTTATTAGGACAAAAAAAGCAGATGAAATGATGCAAAGGATAAGGGCTGCATGGGACAGAGACAGGGTGAGCTATTCAGGCCAAGCTGCTGCACCTTCTTAGAAATTTAATCTAGTCTCAAAGCAGCCTGGCCTGGCAGAAGCTAAAAGGGAACGGAGGGATTAAGGCCATGGCCTTCTCCCTTTTTTTAGCTTTCACACCTACAGTTACACCACCCTTCCCTCCGCCTGTCACACCCTTCCAGCTCCCAGGCTTAGCCAAGGAGCAGAACACAAGTTTTGTGTTTTATAAACCCCTCTGACTTCCTTACAACCCTATCCTGGTTCTCTCGAGGAGCTGGGTTGATGCCAAATTGTGACAAAAAAGTTGGATTTTTCACTGCAATTTATGCAAGCGATGAGGCATATGTAGACCACAAAAGATGCCTTTTGGGTTATTCACTGAGGCCTGAAATAGGAAAAGGAGCTACTGTCTCATCTTCAAGTCCCCCTTGAAGCAAAGGTAAAAGGAACACTCACAGAAAACCCAAAATTGACTTCTCAACTCTAAGCTAGTTGCAGACCTCCCTCCCCTTTCCTGATCCTCCTCTTTAACTTGTTTGTGGTCCAGTCGGGGCTCCTGCTGAGCTGTCTTCAGCCTGGCGTGCAGGTGGAGCCCGCTAATTCTGCACTTTCTGTTTTTTCCCTGTAGACTAGAGGCTGAAGAGGAAGAAGTAAGTATTCCTTAAGTGCAAGGAGTGCCACCTCATGGCCTGTTGAAGAATCCCAAAGCTCTACCCAGTTTCGTGTCCTAGTATTTTTTCCATATACACGAATATATGAAAACATACACAGTGTATTTTCACACACACACACTGAAATGCAAGTCACTTGCATTGCCTGTCTACCCATAAACTACACTTTAAGGATAATTTAATGCAGAGTCTTTGCATTCACATACAAACAATTTTTTCTTTAAGATTAAGACCAAAACAGCTGTAATAATCCAGATGCAAATAAGAACTTGAGTATTTTAGTTTGGAGTGTAAAATTCCTGCATGCTGGCTGGCAGGTAAGAAGCAGCTGCTGGAGAGCAGCGGTTTCACTGCTGTCATTACTGTCAGGCAGCAACAACCATTTGCTCACAGGGGAATGTGGGTCCGATGTAACCTCAGGAGGTCACCCAGTCCAACATTTTAGTGGCTTTTCAATATCAGGTGGCTAACTGCAACAGCTGCTGTCTGGACACCATGTTCAAGGGTGAACATCCCCAGCAGTGATAAAGCAAACAGCTGCGGTGACATTCTCCAGCCAGAGTAGTTTGCATAACCCTGTCATCACCATGAATTGCTCCAACCACTTTAGAAGATATGTCCATCTTTTTCTCAGAAACTCACTGTTTGTTCTTTCTTGCTATTACCCTTCAGTACAGTGTAACTTGCTGTATTTTAAGGATGTATAGGGCTGTTGTGTGTATGGAAATTACAACAGAAGGAAGGGACTCCAAAGGAACACTTGAGGAAGAAGAAAATCCTTCCAAACTGTTTAATTCTATAGCACGTCTTGCTGCTGCAGCAAGAGAAGCCTGAAGTTTGAAATAGCTACTTTGGATGGCAGGAATTACTCACTAGTCCTCCAGTTACGATCAAGTCCTCTCTAGCCTTTGATTTTGTAAAATATTATTACCTGGTATCCTTTATTACTGACACTGGTACAGTGGCAGGTAGCACAGCCTGTTCCAAATGAACAGCATTTAGTTCTCTTGAAAAATGTTCCTGGAAAGGAGGCTCAGGTAACTAATTCCTACACAGTCTGAGCAGCAGCACGTGCTCCCATGGAGAAGTGTTCTTCCACCTAGACATAAATAACCTGCTCATCAGCTTACACATAGGAATTAGGGTTGAACGTGCTGTAAAAATACACTTCCCATGTGACCTAGATATCCCAAGTGAAAACAAACAGTACTTGGACTACTGGAGATGGCGAAGTATAGAGGAATGCACATTATCACTTATGAAACATTAGAGAAGCAGACTATTTATATTACATATCTTCTTGCAAGATAATAATTCATTTTTATTAATCCAGAGAAAAATTATACTTCCCACTCCTTCATCAGAACTCACCAGGTATTATGAAAACTTCCAAGGTAATATTTCCACAAAGTAAAAAATACTTGAAAATATTTGACCTTCCAGATTTCTTGTCTGATAACCAGTTGCAAGGCAACTCAAGAGCAGCCTCCTCTAATAATGGAAATAGCTAAGTAACCAATCCCCTCTTAGGTAGTTTAACCTCTAGAAATTGTAACCTGAATGGTTCTGAGCAATTCCAGTAGATGACTACAGAAGGAAACTGCTTTTGCCTTTAGTTTGCAGAACCATTTGTTGACGTCTCTCATACCTGATTTGTCTCATAAGTATATTAACTTCTTTCTCAGACTTCCAGTCAGGCAACTTATTTTGCAGCAGTCCAGTGAAACATGTTTGTTCAGGATTCATTACTAGTTTGTGTTGTTATAGGCAGTATCTAAATTCACTCAGGACAAAGTGAATTGATAGAGAAAATGACATTTTTCATCTTTGACCCAAATGTACCAGCATATTTTAAAAACATACTGGTGGTCATTGTTGTAATTATGGGAAGGACACTGTACTCAAGAGCAAAATCTTACAGAAACTGCATTCACAGTAACATACCCCACAAACCAAGGCCATGACCTGTTAATAACAGTCTGCATTAGGTAGCAACAGCAAAGCTGATCCACCCAGCTCTTTGTCACCTTTATCTCTGTGTAAAAGAGACCTTGGCACCATAATACTTCATTGTAAAACACACACACATGGGCAGAGGTGATGTTTTTCCACAGCTGGTCCAAAATTGCTCAGTTGTTTTGAAAACAGATCTATTTTAGGACACTTGTATATTTGAGACAGGATTTGCCTATAGCTTAAGTTCCCCCACCCCACCAGGCTATATTGTTCACTGAATTCTACAGGCCAAAGTCCCTCATTTGTTTCCTGTTTGTTGTGCAAAAGAACACTGCTGATGTAAACCATTAGAAAAAATAATCCATTTAACAATACCCACAATCCTCCCTTCTCCTTTACTCTTACCAGTTGCAGTGGGAAAGACAAACCAGGAAACTGATGAGAACAACAGTCAGCTAAAAGTGTCTCAAAAAAAGCAGCTTCATGATGTGGAGACCATTCATGATGTGCATCTAGTTCTCATCTTAGAAACACAGAGTAGTACAAACACTTTGGAGCATTACTGTCCTTGTAAAAGTCAAGTTTCACCAGGAATGCTGACAGATTCTGCAGTTTTAAGAAGGCAGTATGGAAAATCAACATGTCAAATCTCATTTCAGAATCATTATTTTCTAAAATTTTCCACAGAAATGCAACAAAAGTGAAACTGTACTAAAAATACGATGGAGAAGGCAGAGGTCAATGCAGTCCATATTCACCAACACCTGTTTTTACAGGGAAATTTAAGAAGGAAAAGTACTAATACAAAAAGGATCTATGAAACCAGACTGTTACTAGATACACAAGTGAGCCCACTGCCGAGTAACCCAAGATGCCCACAACTGACACGTGAAACCCAGGCTTAAGGAAAATCTAAAATTCAGTAACCATTTATTCAGAATATGCAAGAACAATCCGATTCACGTTAAACATCTGTAGTGCAAGTATTTAGAAAATACACCAAAGTTTAAAAAGAGTAAAGGCATCATTCACCAAATTCCATTGCACATCAGTTTATTTCCCAATTTCAAAAGGGAGCAGCAAGTAATTAATTATATAAAGGCAAACATATGTGCATCTGAGGCTAATATAGCCATCTGAAGTTGTAGCAACAATATATGAAAGAGTAATTTTTTCTTTTTTTTTTTTTAAACAAAAATATTTATAATAAGTTTTACAAGTAAGGAAACAAGCTGTTAAACTGTTGAACCAGTTAAATACTTTCAGTGCAGCAAGAGAACTGTTAACATTTCAGAAAGTTTATAGAGAAAACACATCTGCTCAGCATTCATAACTTGTCACAGTACAATGGTTTCAGTGCTCAACTGACTGGCTGGTTGGATACTACCCACCAGGCTGGCTGGCTTTCAGGAGAAGCAAAACAAAAGACTGTCAGCTAATGTCAACTTAATGCCATTTTGGCCTGTAAAGCACTGGAAGTTTAACTGAGAAATCACGAAGGCTTTTATGATACAGCCAGGAACAGTCTCTACCAGTGTTGCTACCAAAATTCCTCACAACTTTTACTTACTGGTATCAGCGTACGGAGGTCAGTTACTCATTCACATAATACCTGTATCCTAAAAACTAGCCAACTTCCAACAGAGTTTGTGCAAACCATCCGAAAAAGTGGGTGGAGAGTCTAGCTGGGATCCTGGACCAGAAGACACACAAAAGACTGAAGTTCATTAGCTTCCCTTTGACCACTCACACTTCTAACAGTATAGCTAACTTTTAAATCCTTTTTGGTAACAAGCTCCACAAAATTTATTTTTTTTTTTTTAATTGAGCCTTTAAGTATAGGACCTTCTGCTCATCTACCAAGTGTCTTGTGCTTCATTTCCAAGCACCTCCACTGGCCTTCTGCATTTTCTCTTTTCCTGCTACAAACCACCCATTAAACCTAAATGGATGCTTTGTTGTGTTTTTGATGCCTACTCCTCTCCCATCTTTGACAAAAGCCCATATTTGAGATTTTCACTCTTGTCTTTTCTAAAAGGTCATAGTTGAAAAGGATCCACCTGAGAGTGTAACTATGGCTTATGCTAAATATTTCCTATTCTAAAAATACCCTCCACTTAATTACATTGCAGTAAACAGAAAAATTCTTATCTATGACAGGTGGTTAACCTCAAGCATGGCCAAAAACACTTAAAAAAAAAAAAAACAACACAAAAGGGTCTTAAGAACAAAGATAAATTGGCAGCATTAAAAATGTCTTAATTTTAAAAACTGCCTTGAAAGCACGTAGTTTGGCAAATATCCACTTTCTCTCGTAATTACCCAGATTCTGCAGAAATTACATTGGCACAAACATCCACCTACTAAACCTTGAGCATTCGACTCTTTGGAACACAAGTAGCAGCTGGCTTCCTAGCCAGCACTGATGTGTGACTCCACAGAACTCGCAGTTCAGCACACTGACAGCCATTTACAGTCCAGTTCAGAACAGGCACACGGGGAAGTAACCGCAGCTGAGCAAATCCTGAGCAAAGTCGTTTTCAAGCAAAGTTTTCAGCCCTGGTTTATCTTTTTGAGACAGCTTTCTGAAAGGGTTCATGCAAGACAAGAATCAAGGTGTTCATTTATTCTAGACTCCAAAACCTCAGCCTGGCAAACCGGACAACTGACTTGTTTATCCTGCCTTACAGCAGCGCTGGAACTTGCAGAGGACACTGTATATTCATCTTTGGTTTTCATGGGTGTATTTATACCTGAAGTAACATCAGTACCCCCTCTTTTAATGAAATAGTTTTCAAAGGCAGTTCTGTTTTCCATTGTTGGCCATTGTTGCAGTGTATTGGTACACTCAGACCTTTTTTCCCCAGATGCAACCTGAGCTGGTTTTATCTGTTCAAAACAAATTTGTTTCGGTGGCCTGTTATAAAGTGGCATAACCCTCTTGCCTTTTGCAGAATCATGGTTTGATTTTTCTTCCATAACACGAGCAATTTTAACAGGCGATCCATTAACATTCCTGTAAGCTTTTGTATCAGCAACGGAGGGCTTAGGAAACTCACGCTTTGAAGCCAAGTTGATTTTCTCACTGGCATCATCAGTATAAAGTGGAAAGAAGATGCCACTACGGGGTGATTTTTCAAATTTTATCTCATTTTTAGGGATTGGTATTGTCCTTACTGCTGAACAATGCTGTGAACCAGGTGCTTCACTGTTTCCAACACTGCTGCTGGAATTTGTGCTTTTTTCTGAGAGTGCACTGTTTTGTCCTCCTCCAAGCCGATATCCCTTTCCACTAAAAGGCATCAGATCTTGCATACCACGGATTTGTGTCTTGCCTGCAAAATAAGAAGAGAAGAACATAAGAAAAGTTAGTAACTTCTCCATATATAAATCATGGGTGTTGTAGTTTACATGTTTCACCCGAAAAATGTGCTGCTTGAAAATAGTGCAGCAAACTAAACCTTTTGCGGACACTGAAGTTGAGAGGAGCCTAGAAATGCACAAATAAAATGGGCCCTGTTCTTTGCTACATAACAGTAAAAAAAACAAATAGTAAACAAAGCTCATGCAGCCATTTATCTGTATTTGTTCAAGGAACTGTTTGTGCAAAAACAGTTTGAAAAAGAAAAAAAATAATTATTTTAAATACCTTTGTTGGTTGACTCGGAATTTGGAAGTTTTGCTGGCTGAGTTTTCTCCTTGGATTTCTTAGAAAAGTTCTCTGGCTCCTTCACTTTTGTGAATGTACCTCCACACGTCTCTTGATGCTCAGCCCACCAAAAGTCTCGTGCAGAGGGTGCTCTGTTCATCGAACGTTTCACATATCCAAAGTAAGGCCTTCTATACTGACAGGGGCCATTGCATCGCCACCAGTGCTGGCGGTACAAATCCACCTCATCATGAAAACTGTGATAGATCTAGGTTAAAAAAAGAAAAAAAGTAATCATTCAGAAAGTTTCTAATTTTATATCACTAGCTCCACAATATATTTTTTTAAATTTATTACCATCTTTCATTACTGCTGTGATTTTTACATTACCAGTTAAAAAAGCTGAACTGGGGTAAAATTTGATCAACATTTAGCTACCATTAAAACAAAACTTTAAAAAAAAGACAGGATGTGTAGGAATATGTCCTGGCTATCTTGAATTGCAAGAAAATAGATTAATTGGAAAATAGATTAATTGGAGACCTAATTAATGTTTACAAATATGTTAAGGGCAAATGTCATGAGGATGGAGCCAGGCTCTTCTCA
>NW_010297541.1:0-3332 GCF_000700745.2 Antrostomus carolinensis | reverse complement strand
ACACAGGAGGTTCCGCTTAAACTTGAGAAAAAACTTTATGGTGAGGGTGCCAGAGCACTGGAACAGGCTGCCCAGAGAGGTTGTGGAGTCTCCTTCTCTGGAGACATTCAAGACCCACCTGGACGCCTTCCTGTGTAATTTCGTTTAGATTCCTGCTCTGGCAGGGGGATTGGACTAGATGATCTTTCGAGGTCCCTTCCAATCTCCAACATTCTGTGAAAATCACCTTGAAAATCTACCTACAATTTCACCCTAAATGACATACTGAGTAGAATGCATTGTAAACAATACCAGTATTGTAGTCTCCCTCCAGCTGTTATCTTAATCGATGTTAACAGACACATTACTTTTAAATATCATCAACCCATTAGCCTCTACTCATATAAGTCTTTACTAAAACAGACTGCTCTTCCTCAGATATTATTCTGAACACAGAGCTACTTTGTCCCTGGTATCATTAAGTTGTCTCAAGTTTAAAACAAGAGTTTAAAGAAAAATACTCCCAGAGGGTAAACCTGAAAACATCATCCCCAACAAAATAACTATAGAACTGGCATACACTTGGATGAAGATTTTTATTGGTACCAACTGCGGAGTGTCTAAGAAGAACAAGTATATCACTGATGCCACACCAGGCATACTAAAAAAACAAAGCAGGAAGAAACCTCTACTAAATTAGGCTAAGTGGATTATGCTTACTGTGACATTGGCTCCAGTCAAGCGATTAATGCGACGCATGTGTTTGCAGAACTCTGGCCCATGAGATTCACGATCTTTGTCATTATTAGTAACAAAAAGCAGGGCATGGATCATTTCGTGCAACAGTGTCTGAAACAATGCAAATCATTAGCTATTTACTGAAAAGCATCACATGCAGTATCAGAACAAGCTGGAAGTATTTTACTCCCCTACATTTCTGTTGGTACTGATCTTATTTTCATGCATTCACATGTTCAGTCTGGGTGGTAAAGTCGTAATACTTATTCTACCTGTCAAATCAAATTACCTCTATTCCTGTACCACCAAAACATGCTGGGGAATATTACTACAATAAGTAACATTCCAAAAAGGAGAAACAGTGCTCAAACTTAAGTTAGATCTTTAAAGAGATCATCCCCTCTACAACCCAAAAAAAAATGACACTTGTGAGAAAGTTGAAACTCTAGTGCATTTCTGTTCATTAAGCAAATACAAATGTTGAGCCAAATCAAAGCAGCAGCCCTGACAGGCATAAGAAGCAACACAAAGTTATGTTTACAGTGATATCCCTATATCCTTATTTTCAGCTGTTGGCCTTTTGACCTAAAAGATGAAACTACAGCCATTTTCTGATTCTGCTTTCAGTCCATGCTTGTTTTTAACATCGGAGGATAAATTAGGAGTAAAAAAAGGGTTTTTTTCTGTATTATAAAGTCAGTAAAACAGACAAGTGACTTTAGACTTCTACTCAGAGTTGCCCATTTAGAAACATAAAACTGAAAGATTATAATGATATTGCAACACAAACATAACAATAAAGCCACCACTATTTTACGATCTATGAGTCACTGTATATAAGAATCCCACTATGAAATGTGCAATGTTTGTATGGACTGGGGGAGAGGCGCAATACATTTTATATGCAGATTCATGAGCAATCTTCAAATACCTCAACGAGATCCTTCCTTGGCCTTAACTTCAGGAGCGGCTCACTTAAACGAATGGAACACATTCCACCTTTTCCTTCATACCTACACACCCCAGCACAGCTGAAAGAGAAATGGAAAGAAAGTATAAAAAGCTACTTGCTTCTGTGGTACATGGAGAAAATTGGGAATTGGAGTTAAAATGCTGTCCCCTACAAACACGTGCTAGGCAACTCAGAACATGAAAAAACACTTTTAGTAGGTACCTGAAAAACTCCACACCGTTAAGTAAAAGCAAAAAAAATCCAACCAACCAACAAAACAAAAACCCCCCCACAAAAGCCAAACCCCTTAGAATAAGCTGTGACTGAACTACCAAAACTGAAACTATAATTTATTAGCTCTCTTGCAATTACTTAATTCAAAGCTAGCAATCCTGGGGGAAAAAAAAAACCCCGTAAGGGATTGTTCCAAGCTAACCTGTTTAGGGAGCAGAGGACTGTTTTCACTACATCTCCTGACAGAGTGACACACATAAAGCAGAGGCTGAAGATTCACAGCAGTCAACACCAACTTAGCTGCTGGTTGCTGCAATTTCACCCCTCGCCCTCCTCCAACTTTTGTCTCTTACTGAACCTTCACATATCATCATTTCTGAGTGCTAACCCAGCAGAAAATACTTTTTTTGTTGTTACTGGGTTAGTCTGCTACCAGTCTAGTATCCAAGTATTTTCAAGTGTCTGGAGTACTGCAACCAGCAGAGGACAAGAGGGGGCAGGACTCCAGCAGCCAGCAATTGCATCAGTTCATCTGCTGCAGAACCGCAGCATGGTTCAGGTTTGGGTTGGAAAGGACCTTGAAAGGTCATCTAGTCCAACCCCCTGCAGAGAGCAGGGACACCTTCAGCTAGGTCAGGTTGCTCAGAGCCCCGTCCAGCCTGACCTTGAATGTTTCCAGGGATGGGGCACCTACCACCTCTCTGGGCAAGCCTTTCTAGTGTTTCATCACTCTCATTATAACAATTTTCTTCCTGATATCTTGCCTAAATCTCCCCTCTTTCAGTTTAAAACCATTACCCCTTGTCCTATCGCTAAAGCCCCTGCTAAAGTCTGTCTCCAACTTTCCTGTAAGTCCTCTTTAAGTACTGAAACACCACTCCCTGGAGCCTTCTCTTCTCCAGGCTGAACAACCCCAACTCCCTCAGCCTTTCTTCATAGGAGGAGTGTTCCATCCCTCTGATCATTTTTGTGGCCCTAAAGCTTCTTTTATTTTAATCTCAGATTTCCTGTAGATCCCGCTTCCTACTCTAAGTCTTGTCAATATACTATTATCACTCCATGTTTGCCTTTCTGCCACACTGTAAAACTACCATAGAAACTGAGAACAAGAAAAGTGACAGCAATACAAGGATGTTCTTCTAAGTTTTGACATAACAGTTCAAGGCCAAGTTATTTATTCCACTTTAACACCTCTCCATAATGTCTGCACCACAGCAAAAGCCACTTATGGCTGCCAAGGACAACACACGAAGGACGAAGCAGACAGTGACCAAACCATGTCCTGGGATACCAACGACGTCAGAAATCCAGGACATTCAAATATCTGGAAGAGAAGCTGCGGCAACAGCACACCGTGCTACGGTGGGAGCGGCACAGGGTGACAAGTGACAGCTTCCCCCCGCCTCCCCAGAGCCCAGAGCTGTACCAT
>NW_010297540.1:11322-11985 GCF_000700745.2 Antrostomus carolinensis | reverse complement strand
CTGTCACGCTGCCAGGGGTTGTTGTGACCCAGGTGCAGGAAGATGGGCAAACCAACAGCCAGGCGCTGGCGGGATAACTCACAGGGCAAGGTAGGGAGGCAGAGCAGGAGGTGGGACCTGTTCAAACCAGTATCAAGCCAGAACTTTGAGCAGGACAGAAGCTCCTGTAGATGTGCACATAGTTGCGTAAGATTGCAGTAATCAGAAGGATGAGAAGACAACTGAGTCACAGGTATGGAATTACACTGATATTAACCAACTGACTTCTAGAGCGAGCACTCCTGAATATAGCAAAAAAAAAACCTCAACACACTGTATTTTCATTGAAAAAAAAACCAGCAGTGAAGCAATCCCTGAGGTAAACTGCCATTCAAACAAAAGCAGAATGCTCACGTCTCAGGTTAAAAGTGAAGTCCTTCCTTCATGCTTTGTGTAAACAACACCATCGAGCCCCCATATATCCAAGATTTTAAGGTATCAGGTTTACCACTTTGATGAAACTTCTGCCTCCTTGTAAGAAAAAGGTACCATTTCTTTCCACCCAAGTCACGTGGGGGAGGTCCTAGGACCTTCTTCCTTATGCACTGGCTCTAGCCCCATCTCACTGTCCTTGTCATCTTGCTTCACTTCTATCCATTCTCAGTGATGGCAAAACCTTCTACC
>NW_010297540.1:10148-11251 GCF_000700745.2 Antrostomus carolinensis | reverse complement strand
TTCCCTCTCTCTCTGAACAACCTGTATCATCTTCTCCAGCATCCTACTCAAGGCTCATCATGTGATATACATAATGATTATCTATTTGTTGCTTCTATACTCTTCTTTTTTTTTTTCTCTTCTGACTGATCATTTTGGTTGCCCAGTTTAAGATCTATCAAGAGACTGAAGGCTTGCATAGGGAGTACATAGCATTTTTTTTGGAAACTAGGCTCCTACTCATGCAGCAAATATTTTAAAAATAGCAGCATCTAAAATAGCCAGTCACTTCTGCTAGAGACCCCTCCAACTGGGAATAGAAATTGTTGTATGGGCAAAACCATGGAAATTGTTAGTCTTCTCCCTTCACCTACCTCATGTCTCTTAAGTTTTTAGTTCCTATCATAGAATCATAGAACACTTTGGGTTGGGAGGGACCTTAAAGCTCATCTAGTTCCAACCCCCCTACCATGAGCAGGGACACCTTCCACTAGACCAGGTTGCTCAAAGCCTCATCCAACCTGGCCTTGAACACTTCTCTGGGCAACCTGTCCTGCCTCCAGTTTTGATATTCTCATTGAAATTTGCATAATACAAAGCTGATTAACTCTGCTGTACTCCAGACTCACAAGCAGTTCCCCATTTTTCTTTCTCTTAAACAGAGTCAATTTCCCACATTTTTTTATGGCTTGGAAAGGTATCAAACCAGAAAAGGAGGGATGGAAAGCAGAAGAGCTTGGGACAAACAGGAGTGACAAGTAACAAGAGAAGGTTTTGCTTTTCATATTTTCCTTGAGTTGCTGGAGGGCTTTTTATCTGGTGTCTTCCCTCCAGAAGTTCTCTCTTAGCTGAACTGGCAGGTCATGTGCTGAATTCAGGTTGCCCCTAAGCAGCTCAGCCATGAGCCACTGCTCAGTCACCCTCTTCACATGATCGCCAGATGAGTCTGTCTCTCATGGAATTTGTGGCCCATCTTTAAAAATAAATACTGCACAAATAAATGAAGTCTTGACTATAGTCACAAAGCCTGACCCACACGCAGCTGTGACTATGCTTGAGTCAACAGCTGCAAGATCATCAGGCTGCAATTTCAAAGAGGGCCTAGACACCCAGGTTACTCAGAG
>NW_010297540.1:3279-10134 GCF_000700745.2 Antrostomus carolinensis | reverse complement strand
TAGGAAGACACTGAGGAATGGCTAGGGCAATGAAACAATCTACAAGTTGGCTTGCAGGAAGACCAGCTCATGAGGGAGACCTCCTGATGTCCAGGGTGGCTTACTATGAGTGCAGGGTCTGGCTTCAACCTGCATCAAAGCAAAACATTGTGCTTAGGGAATGTACCTCCACACCAAGTGTTGGGTAGCAAAGGACCAGACCGACAAGCCCCACAGACTTGGCTTAGGGCTCCTTCAAGACAACTGCAAGCAGCCTTCTGATATTTCCCCTGATGGACTGGAAGTCGCTAGCTCCCTCTGCTAACTATGGCAGGCACGAGAGAGGCTGGGTGCTGGGTAACACAAGAAGCCTACAAGAAAACTGGGGAGGGACTTTGGTCAAGGGCAGGGAGTGACAGAAGAAGGGACGATGGCTTCAAACTGGAAGAGGAGAGATTGAGATGAGATCTGAGGAAGAAGAAATTCTTTGGTGTGAGGGTGGTGAGACACTGTCCCAGGTTGCCCAGAGAAGCTGTGGCTGCTCCTCCCTGGAAGTGTTGAAGGCCAGGTTGGATGAGGCTTTGAGCAACCTGGTGTAGTGGAAGGTGTCCCTGCTGATGGCAGGGGGTTGGATCTTTAAGGTCCCTTCCAACCCAGACCATTCTCTAATTCCATGAAACAGTAACCACTTTCCTGCCACTGGTGAACCGAGGTGGAAGCTGTGGAGAACTGCACTGACCTCACAGCATGGCACAGCCTGGACTTCCCACCAGACTGGGTGATGCAGTCTAGGGTGGTGGGGGTGAAGTTAGGGGGGGGATGTTTTTGTTGGGTCTCAGGCAAAATTAAGTTTCCCCACATGCTTTCATTTTCTCCCCAAGTCTTCTGCCTCCAACAGCATTACCTGGGGTTCTGCCATTTCAGACATCTCCGCTCCCATGCCTTGAGGTAGCTGCCCTTAGGGCAGGCTTTGCTTTAAGAAACCTTTCACCAATTCTCCAGCAGAAAACTCCATCCATCACCATGATGGTAGGTCTGAAGTGGCAGAGTGAGTTACCTGCCTGTCAAGAAGAGAGACTCCGACTCTGACAAGCACTAGATCAGTGATGGGGGCTGGTGCCGCATTCCAGCAGAGCTATCACCTCGCTTTCCCACCTTACCTGCCATGTCCAAGTAATTGCTTTTGGACAGATGGTAAGCTGGTAGCATGGTTATGTGACAAGCAGCATGGCTTTCTTCCCACTCTCTCCCAAAATACGGCAGGTGATTCAGAAATAGCTTTGCCCTGCTTCCCCTCCAGCACTACAAATCAGTTTACCCAGCAGCTGATTGCTTCAACAACTGGAGAACTGACACTTGTGTCTCTTGATGGGCAGTAGGCACAGCTGGAGCAGAGCATGGAGGCACCTTCCTACGATCACTGTTCTCGGGTTAACGCGACAATGTACCTGCAATGTGACAACAAGGAAACATGCAAAAGATCCTGCTTTGGAAAAATCTCCTCTCACACAAGCAGGACCAGACTCGATAGCAGAGCCAGGCAGAAATACCTGGTATTTTGACTGAAATAATTTCTTTCAGGCTTATGTTCCTGAGATGGATTGTTAAAACCATGATTTCCCTCAGTAGTTCCAGGCATTCAGGTGTGGATCATCTTAAAAGTCTTATTTTCTGGAAATATTATTATTAATAATTTCCATGTGGGATATTTTTATTCTGAAGCCTGTACATGGTATCACAAACCTAAGTTACTGTGAACAGCAGGTTCCACACACCTCCCCCTGCCCCCATTATTTCTAAGCCCATACATAAGTTTAAAACACTTTGAGATACTTATTTCTTAAATTTTGGCATCCTTCACTGTAACAATTCTTAACAAATGCACAGATGTCCTTGTATGTCACTTTCAACTTTCCATCTTGAACCTATTCTAATACCAAATAGTGTAAAAGGACATAGCAGAATTCTAACTAGCCATACACAGGTAGGCAGGTAATGTTAACACCTCCAGCTAGGATATTTTTGAAAACTAGATTTTTTTTTTTAATAATTTGAAATATTTTACTATATTCTTACAGTCAAGATGATGCTTTGATGCCAAAAATTGAAAGGCACCTATAGGCGAGGCAAAACCACTACAGCCACAGGGTAGAAGTCTCAAAGCCAATAAACCTTAATTTTCCTTCAACTCTTTCCTAGAATTTGATAGAATTGTACGTGTTTGTACGTTTGCTTTTAAATTGCAGATGGTCTACAATTGCTTTAGTTGCATTTGGATAGTGATAAACATGTACTAGACCACATTTGTGTCATCTATCTTGCTCATGACACTCAGATGGAAAAAATTACCTCCTGCAGCTAGGATGGACTCCATTCAGCTGGGATTTAGATAAGGAACAGAATTATATTTAAAGGACTGCAATGGCATAGTCAGTATCCTGATAGTGAAGGGAGAAGGTACTCTGGGAAGCAGAAGCTGTGGGAAGAAGTGCATACAGAGCTGTGTTCCTGCAGAGGAGTTTGGAATGTGACGGCAAGTGAAGGCAGCAACCAGCGAGGACACGCAGGGAGGACAACAGCTCAATCCTCCTTTTCTGGGTACATGCGGCATAGAGGTTTTCCCCAAGGGACCATCTTGACCAAAAGTTCCCAAATTTGTCCTTCAAATAGGCAATAGATGATAGCAATAAATACAAAACTTACGTGGCTGCACTTATCCCTTACAGATCTGCTCATCCATTAAAACCCCCAGTCTTCCAGCTCAAATGGCCAGGAATTAATTTTCAACAGGCTTTTAAAGCAGTTATCTATCATTTGCTTCCACACAACATGTGCTTACTTTGCAAAATCAAATTCATGCTTAGAACCCGGAGCGAAACAGAGAGGGCCCATGGAAAAAACCAGCCTGGATGTGTACATTATAGAGAAACAATGGAAAGTAGTTCTACAAATCAGAAGTACAATGGTCTATTTTGTGTACTGCTTGCTTAAAGCTACATGAACATGAGAACCAAAAGCCCTTTTCATTCTGACTACTTTTGTCAAGAGAAGAGGAGATAAACACAGTTTACTGCTAGAGGAATAAAAGCAGGGCCATAAATACTTACCACGCATCATCGTTCTAGAAAGGAAATCTCCTCTTCTTAGAGCAGATGATGATCTTTCATCATCTAGCTCAGCAATGCAAAAACGCTAAGTATTCCTCAAACCGGCTTTTTTCTAAGCAATCTAGAGGCTGACCATTGCTGACTGCGATCTCAAATTGAAAGCTTGCTGGAGGACAGGAGTAGACTACAAGAAGGAGAAATGTTAGCTGCAGTTTTGCTAAAACCTGGTAAGGAATGGGGGAATAAAGGAAGAGTTTGTCAACTCAACTGTGGAGCACTCTGATGATTCCGTTTAAGGCACGTGGTTTTCACCACCTCTGCTATAAAATGTTTTGATCAAAATGGTGTTTTTTAGTCAATGAAGTAGCAAATAGGTCTTTTGGTGCAATTCCCTATTTGAGAAGGATTTTGTTAGCAATTGGCTGAGCAAATCCTCACTCACAGTAACAGCTGTGAACCCTGCTGAGGGCATCTGGTGGGTGGTTAATACTTGTTGGGAAGCATCTCCTTTTAAAGTGCGTTATGTTGACAAAAGGAATTCCTACACTTTTTAACAGAGCGTTAAAGATATTGCACCTCCTGTTTACATATAACGTTTGATCAATGTTGTCTTTGTTCACTTGTACTGATTTTGCTCCCTACAGCGGGGAACACATCGAAGGGCTTTTGTGATTTCCTTCAAGTTACAATTGAGTAATAATAACAACAGCCTAGATACAGAAAGGTTATTAAATGAAGTGTTCTAAGAAACTGCTGGCCCAATTCTTTCCCAGAAAAAATAAGGACAAACTCCACAGAAGATAAAATTCAAAGGGGTGTCAGAGCAAGCAGGACCTACAAGAACAGGTTCTGCAGCAGCAGTGAGACCAGAACAGCCACCTCTCCTCCTGTGGTTGTCACTTTTGAAGGAGCACTGTCCACCAAGATTCTACTGTCCCTTTGCACATCCTCTGCAAAAAAATCCTTTGCCCTGCAGGGGCTGTTGGAACCACATGAATACTTTGGGACACAAGAAACAGATGTGAGCCTCTTTCAAGTTACCTCGCCAATATAAAACCCAGGGACAGAGAGCTCTGCAGAAGTGAGAAAAGTGGTGACGTCACAGTTGTTTAACAATGCAACTCCAAAGACTCTAGAGAAGGCTATGCCATCGTTCAAACAGTAAGATCTTCCCCAGGCCTGACTCACTATCATTCCCAAGGTAAAATACACAAACAAAGGTGTTTCAAGCATGAACAGCGAACCTCCAGTGATGAAGGAACCCTCCACTGAACTCACTATGAGAGAGGCAGAGGTGCACGTCAGCATACGGATGGAGTATGATCCTAGGAATGCGCTGCGCAGCTCACAGGCAGAAGATCTGAGTGTAGAGAGTGACCCAAGGGATGAGGCAGAAAGAGGCCCCAGAAATTGTGCACGCACAGGCACACACACAGAGCTATCTCCTCCATCTGGCGTTCATGGCTGGCTAGACTTGGTGACCTCAGGGTAAAAATTTGTCTCAAGGAGGGATCTGAAAGTGGTTCAGGGTGGCTGTTACCTGGGCACAAGCTAGGCATATGTGCTGATAGAAATTTGATTCACAAAATCTCCAGGGCTGAAATCATAGCTTAGGGAGAAGGAAAAATGAAATGGAATTGCTTTTTTTATTCTTGCTCCAGGAACAGTCACGCCTCTCTTAGATTGTGTTAGCTTTTGTTGACAGGGGTCTTACCGTATTTTAATGATTGTAAATCACAGAATCACAGAATGGGTAGGGATTGGAAGGGATGTCAGGAGATCATCTAGTCCAACCCCCCTGCCAAAGCAGGTTCCCTACACCAGGTTGCACAGGAAAGCATCCAGGTGAGTTTAGAACATCTCCAGAGATGGAGACTCCACACCCTCTCTGGGCAGCCTGTGCCAGTGCTCTGGCACCGTCACAGTAAAGAAGTTTTTCTTAAGTTTGTCTCAACCTTCTGGTGTTCCAGTTTTTGCACATTATCACTTGTCCTGTCACTGGGCACTATCAAAAAGAGCTCGGCCCCATCTGAAAGCTGTAGCTGTTTTTGTCTCCAATGGGACACACATTCATAGCTCCATACAACTTGTGCCCCAGTACCTTGCCTGGCTCAGCAGGATCATTTCTTCTGACCAAGTGTAAAAATGCCCATAAAGCCCAGCATGGATCTGAAACTGCAAATAAATCCTGCTGGAACCTACAGCAAAGGAGCCAGTTCTCAAAGCTGTGTCTGGATTTTTTCTCAACTTCGAAATGCATTCCTAGCCCCATAAATCTTCAAACTTGGTACCTTGCCTCCATTGCCAGAAGCATGTGCTGTCAACAAGTACTGAATGACCAGAAAGCCCAGCATGGCTCTGAAACTGCAAACAAATGCTGTTGGCTCCTAAAAAAAAAGAGCCAGTCCTGAAAGTTGTTGCTGGATCTTTTCTCAAACGGGATGCGCATTCATAGACCCATAAAACTTGGGCCCCAGTCCCTTGCCTGGCTTGCCAGGAGCATTTCTGGTCACTTGATGCTGAATGCCCAGAGGGCCCCGCACTTTTCTGGAACTGGAATCGAATGCAGCTGGATCCTACACTAAAAGAGCCAGGCACAAAAGCAGTTGCTGGACCTTTTCTCCACCTGGAGCCGCACTCATAGTCCCATTCAACTTGTGCCTCAGTCCCTTACCCTGCTTGCCAAAAGCATTTCTGTTCACTTGATGCTGAATGCCCAGAGTGCCCCACACACTTCTCAAACTGGAAACGAATGAAGCTGGCCACTGAACCAAAGGAGCTAGCCTGGAAATATGCTGCTGGATCTTTTGTCAACTGTGAGCCGCATTCATAGTCCCATACAACGTAGGCCTCTGTACCTTGCTGGCTCCTAAACCAAAGGAGCTAGCCTAGAAATATGCTGCTGCATCTTTTCTCCACTTGGAGCCCCATTCATTGCCCCATACAAATTGTGCCTCAGTCCGTTGCCTGCCTCGCCAGGAGCATTTGTATTCAGCGGGAACCAAAATGCCGAGAGAGCCCGGCAGGGCTTGGAACTGCAAACGAACGCTGATTACTCCAAGGCAAAAGGAGCTAGGCTTGAAAGCTGGTGCTGGATCTTTTCTCCATCTGCCAACACATTTTTTGCCCCGTTCAACTTGTGCCTCAGTCCCTTGCCTGAATCGCCAGGAGCATTTCTGGTCACTTGATGCTGAATGCCCAGAGCGCCCCGCACCTTTTTGGAACTGGAATCGAATGCAGCTGGATCCTACATTAAAAGAGCCAGGCACAAAAGCAGTTGCTGGACCTTTTCTCCACCTGGAGCCGCACTCATAGTCCCATTCAACTTGTGCCTCAGTCCCTTACCCTGCTAAACAACTTGGGTCTCAGTCCTTTGCGTGGCTTGCCAGGAGCATTTCTGTTCACTTGATGCTTAACGCCCACAGTGCTCCACACGGCTCTCAAACTGGAAACGGATGCAGCAGGATCATACACCAAAAGAGCCAGGCACGAAAGCTATTGCTGAAACTTTTATCCAACTGGAGCTGCATTCATAGCTGAATACAACTTGGGCCACAGTATTTTCTGGCTCCCAAACCAAAGGAACCAGCTGGAAATATGCTGCTGGACCTTTTCTCCATCTGGAGCCCCATTCATTGCCCCATACAACTTGTGCCTCAGTCCTTTGCCTGGCTTGCCAGGAGCATTTGAAAAAACTTCTTTACGGTGAGGGCAACAGAGCACTGGAACAGGCTGCCCAGGGAGGGTGTGGAGTCTCCTTCTCTGGAGA
>NW_010297540.1:2922-3171 GCF_000700745.2 Antrostomus carolinensis | reverse complement strand
TGCTCCGGCAGGGGGGTTGGACTGGATGATCTTTCGAGGTCCCTTCCAATCCCTGACATTCTGTGATTCTGTGTGATTCTTTGATTTCTGTTCACTTGATGCTGAATGCCCACAGCGCTCCACACGGTTCTCCAACTGGAAATGAATCCAGCTGGCCACTAAACCAAAGGAGCTAGCCTGGAAATATGCTGCTGGATCTTTTCTCCACTGGGACCATTATTCATAGTCCCATACAACTTGTGCCTCAGG
>NW_010297540.1:0-2618 GCF_000700745.2 Antrostomus carolinensis | reverse complement strand
TGCTCCGGCAGGGGGGTTGGACTGGATGATCTTTCGAGGTCCCTTCCAATCCCTGACATTCTGTGATTCTGTGTGATTCTGTGATTTCTGTTCACTTGATGCTGAATGCCCACAGCGCTCCACACAGTTCTCCAACTGGAAACGAATGCAGCTGGCCACTAAACCAAAGGAGCTAGCCTGGAAATACGCTGCTGGAGCTTTTCTCCACTTGGAGCCCCATTCATTGCCCCATACAATTTGTGCCTCAGTCCCTTGCCTGGCTTGCCAGGAGCATTTTTGCTCTCTTGATGCTGAATGCCCACAGCGCTCCACACAGCTATCAAACTGGAAACGAATGAAGCTGGCCACTAAAGCAAATGAGCTAGACTGGAAATATGCTGCTGGATCTTTTCTCCACCGGGACTCTTATTAGTAGTCCAATTCAACTTGGGTCTCAGTCCCTTGCCTGGAGCATGGCACTCCATCAATATTGGTTCCTTCCTCACCTTTCTTATCTGGGCCACCCTTGCTACATCCTAAACCCCACACACCATTAGGATTAGGGTTAGGGTTAGGGTTCAGAGATCTGCAAAGCCTACAGTTCCAGGGACACTGTCACTGGAAAAGGCAGGCCAAGGGGAGCACGGCACTCCATCAATATTTGTTCCTTCCTCACCTTTCTTATCTGGGCCACCCTTGGTACATCCTCAAACCCACACACACCATTAGGATTAGGGTTAGGGTTAGGATTAGGGTTAGGGTTCAGAGATCCCCAAAGCCTACAGCTCCAGGGACACAGGCACTGGAAAAGTCATGCCAAAGGGAGCACGGCACTGCTCCAACCTTCCTCCTGCCACACTTTCCTCATCCTGCCCACCCATCCTACTGGGGACATCAGCCGCGGTCTCAGGCGGCCATTAGGGTTAGGGTAAGGGTTCAGAGATCTGCAAAGCCTACAGCTCCAGGGATACAGGCACTGGAAAAGTCATGCCAAAGGGAGCACGGCACTGCTCCAACCTTCCTCCTGCCACACTTTCCTCATCCTGCCCACCCATCCTACTGGGGACATCAGCCGCGGTCTCAGGCGGCCATTAGGGTTAGGGTAAGGGTTCAGAGATCTGCAAAGCCTACAGCTCCAGGGATACAGGCACTGGAAAAGTCATGCCAAAGGGAGCACGGCACTGCTCCAACCTTCCTCCTGCCACACTTTCCTCATCCTGCCCACCCATCCTACTGGGGACATCAGCCGCGGTCTCAGGCGGCCATTAGGGTTAGGGTAAGGGTTCAGAGATCTGCAAAGCCTACAGCTCCAGGGATACAGGCACTGGAAAAGGCAGGCCAATTAGTGTGTCACGGCATCTTACCTGCTCTCTGGCTTTTACTCTCCATGGCAGAAGAGGCACAGTGCTCCTCTCCATCATGGTAAGTGGAATCTGCATCCTCCCTTCAAAAACATTTGGTACAGAACCCATCATTTCTCCATTAGCATTCTCTGACACTCAACTCCCACATTCATCTGATCATCATCTGATCACCTGGTTTGACTTTCCTTTTTTTTTTTTTTTTTTAAATCATACTTGAGGCAGCAGATTCAACCTAACTTACTATTTTTTCATAATCTAGAGCGAGAAGAGGGGAAAATAAACCGTGACCTCCATATTGTTTTCAATCAAGAGGGAATTAACATTCTAGCCTGTTCCCCAATTCCACCTCACAGCTGTGTGCAGCCCTGCTCAGCTGAGATTCAGAAACAGACTCAGCCTCCTCTCTAGCAAATAAGAAAGTTATCACCAATATTTTAACACATTCTTTTCTCCAGAATTCCTATTAGTAGGCAACTAAATAAACTGACAGGGCAGGGCGACAGGAGGGAGGTCTTAACACTGCAGAAGCAGAAATCAGTTTTCATAAGAACACCTAATGGCCCAATAATTGATACAATATCTTAATGCATACACTCTTGTCATGGCAATTAGATCTGTAGCCTAAGCACTTCTGCACTTTGTGCCAGGAAAGGATTGGAAAATTAATGAAGGCAAATTAATTATTTGTCCCCATGGTTTCTGATGTAAGAATACAGCTGTTCTTTATCAGTGAGGCCTTTTACAGTCAGCTGAAAGTAGCCTCACAGTCCCAGGCCCAGGTGCTCGTGGGTGACTTCAACTACCCCAACATTTGCTGGAGGAATAACACTGCAAGGGAAATGCAATAAAAGAGGTTCCTTGAAAGCATTGATGATAACTTTCTCTTGCCGAGTAACTGAAGAGCCAATAAGGAAAGGAGTGCTGTTGGACCTTGTCCTATCAAATTATGAAGGAGTAGTTGGGGATGTGAAGGTGGGGAACAGCCTTGGCTGTAGTGACCATGAGATTGTGGAGTTCAGGATCCTGCTAGGAGGAAACAGGGCAGTAAGTAAGACTGCAACCCTGAACTTCAGGTGAGCTAAATTTGGCCTCTTCAAGGACCTTCTTGGAAGAATCCCATGGGATCAGACTGTTGAAGGAAGAGGGGTGCAAGAGAGCTGGTTAATATTCAAACATCACTTCCTCCAGGCTCGAGAACAATGCATCCCTGTGTGCAAGAAATTGAGCAAAGACAGGAGAAGACAGGTGTGGATGAACAAGGAGCTCCTGGCAAAA
>NW_010297539.1:36125-36660 GCF_000700745.2 Antrostomus carolinensis | reverse complement strand
TAACGTTTATTCAGGGTCTTCACTATAACATACGTAACAACTAACAAAATGTAGATTCTCAGGCTTGATACAAGGCCACCCTCCTGAAGGAAATTTCTCAGCAAAGGAAGGGTTTAGATTGCAGCGAACACCTGGGGAAACGCTGCTGCCCTCGGGTTTGTGAGACATCGTGAATATTCATTGCTGAGGCAGCAGCAGGTGAATAGTAATTCCAGCAGTTCTTTGGGATCAAGCTTGAGTACCCATGAGAGACAGTGTTATTCTTTGAAATTAAAATACATGGAAAACCAGGTAAAACTGGTATTATTAAAGTGCTTCTAGTAACGTGGTCAAATGTCTCCAACCCCTTTCCTCGAGTGGGGAGTGCTGTTAGCCTGCCAACCCTCGAGGGCAATGCTGATGGCTTCACACATTGGGGTTAAAAGTGGGTTTTTTCCTAAAACATCCCCCGAGAGCTTCGTCCCCGGCCTTGCCAGGAGGGGAGCGGGGGGGCCGGGATGGCAGCGCAGGGGGCCTGGAGACGGCGGGGCCGCAG
>NW_010297539.1:0-35660 GCF_000700745.2 Antrostomus carolinensis | reverse complement strand
GAGGGGGACGGCCAGCCGGGCTGGGCCCGGAGCTCCGCTCGCCGCCCTGCGCCGGGGCCTCCCCGCGGGACAGCTGAGGTGAAACCCCTCAGGGTTGTTCTCCAGGCCCGGCGTGTTCCAGGAGGGGTTTTGGGGGTTGTTTTAAGGCCGTGATTAATGTCAGTAAGCAGCTAGCTGTGCTTTCCTCCGAGGCGTTTGTATCCGTGAGCGTCCCTGGCGCTCCTCAGTCGGGTCCCGGAGGTGTCTGTGCGGCTTAAAGCTGCCGGACGTGCCTGGTGTGTCGGTGTTCCTTACCGAGTCGCCCTGTGAGAAGGAGATTTTTAGGAAGGTTACTGATGAGAAGGTGTTTTGGGTACCATAGACGTAAACTTCGTTTATACGATAGATATAAACTTCGTTAAAGCTGGGGAGGGACTTTTTATAAGGGCAGTTAATGACAGAACAAGGGGAGATGGCTCTAAACTGGCAGAGGTGAGATGGAGCTGAGATGTGAGGAAGAAATTGTTTGGTGTGAGGGTGGTGAGACAGTGTCCCAGGTTACCCAGAGAAGCTGTGGCTGCTCCTCCCTGGAAGTGTTCTCGGCCAGGCTGGATGAGGCTTTGAGCAACCTGGTCTAGTGGAAGGTGTCCCTGCTGCTGGCAGGGGGGTTGGAACTGGATGAGCTCTAAGGTCCCTTCCAACCCAAACCAGTCTGGGATTCTATGATTTGCTATATATCTATATAGATATAAACTTTGTTTATATCTAGGTGCGGAGACCCCCTCAGTCCTAATAAGTGAATCAAAATGCGCTTTTTTGGTTGACTAAAGTGACACAGGAGCTCTGAGAATGCTGTGCTGGTGACAGCTAAGTAGTGGTATTTACTGCAGGTGGCTCTCTGTCCAGCCATTGATTGATTGTTTTTTTTAATGCCATGAAGGTTGCTGGTTGCTCTGTTTTCTTTTATTCTCCAGGATATTAGTTTGGTGATGTTCCTTATCCATGTTGCCTAAGGTGCTTTGCTGGACCTGCTTGTGTCTAGGGGCCTGAAAAAGGGGCAATATTAGATCTGATAATTACACGTGCTGAAAAACATCGCATACTGGGAAGGCATGAACGTGAGACCTCTGCTCTCCAGGTTTCTCTGCTGACGTTTTCCATGATTTATCTGATTCCAGTGACCCTGGAAGAAAGCTTATATATTCAATACCCAGAACTGATTTATCGTTTACTGTTAAACTGTTCCTTTTCCTTGTCCTTCCAATTATTTTTCTTCCCCATTCTTTTTGCTTTATGATGAAAGAAAAATTCATTAAAAAGCAAATAGGCCAGGAGAAAATCAATCAAATAATGTAAATTACTTTACATTTAATATTCTATTATGTCTATGCTAATGTTTTTTAAAACTGCTTTTATTAATTAGCTTAGTATGGTTTATGAAATGCATTTACATGCCTTGGAAGTGTGTTGCAAGAAGTAGCTGCTAATACTTTTTTATAATGAGCAGGCAGTTGGAGGTCAGACTGGAGAGGGCTGTTTCTTTCAGAGCAATATTTTGATTGTACTCAACATGGACAGTTTTTTCTTTTGCAGTTCTTTGTCTTACTATTTCTACAACTTTGAGCAGTAATAAACTGTGATCATCTGGGCTGCAAATCCAGTAATCCTGTTATTCACACTGATGCTGAACCTTGGCTGTTTGCCTAACCTTTTTGGCTTTGATTGCTGGAGAAATAATTTGAGTTTATAGTCTAAAGCTGAGTTAGTGTTGCAGGGGAGACCAATTCTTACATTTTTCTGTCTCGCTTCCTAAGTTGTCTATTAGAAATGAAATGATTGCGGTGCAACAGGTGCTTAGATATTTCCTCCATCAAAGCTAAACTCATTTTGTGATACTCTTTATGTTGCAGGTTGAAAATGTGAAGTTACTAGATCGTTATGCAAACAGGAAGACAGCAAATGGGACGTTGTACCTGACAGCCACCCACCTCATCTACGTAGATGCTTCTGCTGAAGTCAGAAAAGAAACATGGGTGTGTTGTGATGCCTGGAGTCTCTTTAAACACGAGTATCACAATGACTTTATATCTCGTATCCAAAATGAACAAGTTTGTGAATGCCAAAGTTTTAGTGGGTTTTTTTTGGTAGCATTTTTGATACCAAATGCTTAAGAGAAACAGCTGTTTTGGAAAGAAATGAACACAATGGTAATGTGACTTGATAGAGGTCGCTCACTGAATTAGTGTTAGTTCCAGGAACATAAAAAACTCATCTGGTTTCCTATCTCAAACTCAATATACCAAGCCACCAAACTTGGATTTACAGCTTTTAGAAGTGCAAAATTAGCACTGAAACTAGCCTTTTTGATTATTTCTAAAATAAAATGGGAATGACAGAATATATTGCATGTGGGGGTGGAGGGAAAGCAAAGTGAACTGGGTAGAACTGAGCTACACGTCAGTCTCTACAAGTGATTTATGTTCACCTGTGGGTTTTTTTAGCCTTGGTCTTGGTTACCCAGCCTTTGGGTGCATAGCCTGGGTGTTTATTATGTTTGTTTGATAAATGTCACAGATTAGTTAGATTCAGTAAGCATAAACAGCTGACAGCATTGCAGAAAGTTCCTATCTGCTTGTACTGCTGGCAACTGTATCAACAGCTTCTGGAAAAGGTGGTTTATTTGCTGTTTTTCAGATTCTGCATCACCATATTGCAACTGTAGAAAAATTGCCTCTGACCACAGCTGGATATCCACTCCTTATTCACTGCAAGAACTTCCACGTGGCTCACTTCGTTATTGGGCAGGAACGTGACTGTCATGAAGTTTATACCTCATTGCTTAAACTTTCACAACCAGGTATTTAGGATGGGAGTCCATTTTGCAAATCATTGAAACACTTTAAGCTGGAAGGCTCGTCTGAGCGATAGAGAAAGCTTTGAGGTGTCAGTACAGGAGGGGAAGGATGTGAAATCATAGAGTCATAGGATGTTGTGAGTTGGAAGGGATCATTGAGTCCAACTCCTGTCTCTGCACAGGACAATCCCAAGATTCAGACCTTGCCAAATGCTGCTGGAATCTTGTCAGGCTGAATCAGTTTCCACCACCAGAGATGATCTGTGTGGGTCAGCTCAGTAAGGAGAGTGCTGTCCTGTGGACCAGGGCATTTGCTTCCAAACTAAACACAAATCTTTTGTGAGTGGAAATGAGGTGATCTCCCATGAGGAACTTCTGAAGACCCGTGCGAAGTTCATTTGCCCAACTGAGGTTGTATGTGGCATCTCAGGCTTTTTTCTTGTAACACTCATGCTGAGTGTCATATCCCATACCTGGCTGTTGTCAGTCATTTCTGTGACTTAGCTGTTGGCCCTGTGTAGTTCTGCCCTTTCCTGTTGATCCAGATGTTCACAGACTTCTGGAATCCCACAAGTAAAGCTCTAAATGATGACCTCTTTTGTTTCCCAATAGCATGTTTAGGCTACTCTTCAGTGTTTGTCTTTTTTCAGTCATGAAATGTGACGCTTCACTCTAGCTGCCCAGACTTGGAGTCACTCTTAAAGAGTGTAAGCAAAACATCCTCCAAAGCCTGTGGTCTCTTCAGGCTTCAGCTTTTTAGTCCATCATGGATGAATCTTTAGGCTTCTTGTTCTTCTTGCAGGATAACATTCCACCAAGTTTCCTACCTGGCTTCTGTCTATGGCAGCTTCTAGTTTTGGGGTGCTCCTTCAGTGAACCAGTATTTGAACCAGTTCTGCATTATTAAAAGGATGCCATTTTTAATTGCATTTTGTAATTATGTCACTGGACTAAGGGAGGGGAATTAATAGCACCAGTCTGCTTCATGCTGGCCATCGCTTAGGACTTGACTAGAAATGCTGTAGTACAAATGGTTTTTTGCTAAGTTTGGGGTTTTTTGATTGAATTTAAGGCTTATGTCTGTTCCCAGCGTCTCCCTTGTGCCCTGAGCTATGAAGTTTTCTTAGTTCTGAATCTAATGCTGTGTATGGCAAGTTTCTGGTGTTATGTTTAAAAGCTGTTACTGTTCTTTCAGTTTTGAAAATTAGAGACTTATGTAGTGTCTTGAAGCATGGGAGCTGTCACTGCGGGGGATTACATCAGTTTCTTGTCTCGTGGTTATTTGTGTAATGTGCTGTAGCTCTCTCTTTTGTTCTGTTTATGGTTTTTAACAGTTCTCTTTTGTTATTTTAAAAT
Organism: Antrostomus carolinensis; assembly: GCF_000700745.2. Lineage (NCBI taxonomy): Eukaryota > Metazoa > Chordata > Aves > Caprimulgiformes > Caprimulgidae > Antrostomus > Antrostomus carolinensis. Next base: position 31,471 of record NW_010297539.1, on the reverse strand, counting down.
TTCTGTAGGTATGCTTGCTTCATATTTTTTTTGGCAGAACATATAATTATTTATGATTTGCACATGTGTGACTGACAGCTGTGGGTTACCTGTCTGGTAACCTGGCTGCTCTATCAGACTCTGACAGGTTTCACTCTGTCTCTGGAACACTTGCTGCCTTGAGAATCAGCTGAATGAGTTACTGGTTGGATTTGCATTTTATGAAGAGAGGGAAGGAAATTGGGATGGTAGAGATGGAGGGAGGAAGAAATTACCATTTGTCAGACACAGCCTGAAGCTTTTGTTGGGCTGACAGTAATATTCAAGACATCTATCAAGTTTTCCATGCGGCTCAGAACTCTGTTGTACGATGAACTTCCAGGTGTGCAAGAGCTGTTTTATGAACTCTTCACAGAAAATATATCTTTTGATATACACTTTCATTTCTTATGTTATAAATCTTGCCTAACATGCCTTTTGCAGTGAATTCAATTGGAAATAACTCGTTGAGTAGAACTTACCACTTTGAGCTTTAAATTAATTCTAACAAAATGTTTTAGTGTATCTTCCTGCATGTAGAAACTGAGTGTTGGAAATTCCTCAGGATTTCAGTGTGAACTGTCAGCACTTGGTACTACCCCAAATTAAAACCTATAATTGTGAGGCTGAGAAATTTTAAATATCCATACTCTTCTATATAGTACTCTTTTTTTTTTTAAGGAGTGAGAATGAGTCTAAGTTTGCTTAGGTTAGTGAAGTATGCAAAGCAATAAAAGAAAACTTCATGCTTCTGGTCTTTGAGGAGGCAGAAGCATAAGGAAAATAGCTGTTACTAAAATATAGCCAACTACACAGTGCAGAGACACAGCCCTTTGGCTTCTTTAGTAAATGATTTCTAAATCTCCTGATCTTTCTTCACTGAATACATTTTTTCAGTCCTCGTATCAGTTGTGGTACACCTGCAGCTCGTTGGCTTGCGCAGTCTGCTTATCCAAAAGATGACCTTTAGATTATATCTCTCTCTAGTTAATTTTTTTTCCTTTCTTCTTGCCAGTGAAACCTGAAGAACTTTATGCTTTCTCTTACAATCCTAAAATGTCTAAAGAGAACCGGGAGATTGGATGGAAGCTGATTGATTTAAAAGTAGATTACCAGCGTATGGGAATCCCAAACGACTGTTGGGAAATAACGGATGTTAATAAAGACTATGAGGTAATTCTTACCCGAAGTGGCCATTTAATGCAGTATCTCTTTGTTATTAATGACATACAGCAGCCCTTCTGCCGCTGCATAAGTGATGCCTCTGGGGAGGAAATGAACTCAGTTGGTTTTAATCGAAGCAGCATCATCTTGATGTGAAGTTGTGGATAATGATGCTATGGAAGAACAGAGCTTCAGAGTCACCTTGGTTTGCTTTGATCCCCTTGGCAAAGTACCAGATACTTATTTTCTAGAGAAATGTCAAACCATCTGTTTCAAAAATACCTGGAGTACCCTTAGCTGCTTTTGGTATTTCTAAACCCTGTCCCACTAGGCTGGTGACAGATGCGTGGAAGAGAAATAAATGGCAGTAATTTGGGTTGGTGGGAGATGAGGCAGAGTGGAAAGGGAGTAGCGAAGGAAGGAAAAAACAGTAACAAAAAACAGACCTTTTTTTTTTTTTTTTCCCTTGCTTGGTTGAGTCTTCTGCTAAATAAGGGTTCTCAGGCATTTCAATCCTACCTGTCTGCTGCTGATATTTTCTTTTCTTTCCTTTCTTCCCTGTAAAGCCAGGTTGGATTTAAACAACATTAAGTGAAAGCATTTTTCAGCAAATTTACTCCACTTCCTGCTTCCTATTATTTCCCTTTTTATTTCTTCTGATCTTTGGTACAGTCAGACCTTTCTGTCTAAAGACAAAGCACACAACTCGGAGGAACGTACCAATACATTAAGTCTTGACTCACTTCCCCCTCCTCTCCATTCCCTTTCCCCACTAGTTTTCTTTACTGTTATGCTTTGGGTTGAAGAAATATAAGCCTGTACTGTCAGAAGTGACTGGTAATTTAAAATTTAATTTTAAATGACTGTATCTTTGGGTGCCTGAATTGAGATACAACGCGAGAGGTGCTCTTTCTATTAGCTGATGAGGGCATCTGAATGTGAGCATCTAAAATCACGAATCACTCTGAAGCTTTATGTTGCTAGTATTTAACTCTCAAGTGCCAGTACTTTATAATTTCCTCAGGGTTTCCAGCTTATGTTTTAAAATTTCTAGCCTCAAGTAAAGCCAAACTTGGAGAATAGCTTATCTGTGGAATATGTGCTGAAATGACTATTTGTTTGAGGAAAAAGGATAAAGCTGGTCTCTGAGGATGCTACCTGATTGCTGGAAGCTCATTTCAAGTTGAATATGATTTAGAGGGAACTTTTAATATACAGTTGTTCTTAATTTCTCTTTTTTGTGACAAATTGGGAACTTTAATAAAATTTCTGGATTTAAAGAACTTCCTTTTAATAGGAAGTTATTTTTTTTTTGCAAAATTGATTGTTTCCTTCACCACATTGTTTTATTTTGCACTTCTTCTTGTGTTGTTTTTCTAAATGCATCTTAATGACTTCAAACTTTAGATGTGGACTTTGTCAGATAGACTATGGCAGACATCTATTCCTGTTGTTGATAAATGCTAGATCACAAGCTAAAGATTAATTTTTCTTTAATTTTGAACTGTTACATAGTAGTGTCTGGATTTTTTTTCTTTCTTCTCATTTAGGTTTGCAACACATATCCTCCAGAAATAGTGGTGCCTAGAGCTGCTAACAAGGCAGTGGTGATCGGAAGCTCGAGATTCAGAAGCAGAGGGCGGATTCCGGTGCTTTCTTACTTGTATAAAGAAAATAATGTTAGTTGTTCTTTTTCTGCTGTCTTTCTGGGGAGTAAGGGTTGCCCCTCTTGTCCAGTCCCTTTTTAGCAAAGGGAAAGAATGAGGTAATTATTAGAGCATATTGATTTCACGTTTGAGAACTGCACTGCTCTTGACGGCTTTGATATTGGTTTGTTCCGAGTCACAGAATAAGCTGGTTAAAGACAAACACTTGGGATTCATCCAGAGCTGTGCAAAAAGTACAAACTTTCCAAGCTTCCTGTCTGAATTTTTTTTAATCAGCTTTCAGCAGTGCCTTGTTATGTGTTGTGGGGGTTTTTTTTAAAAAATCTACTGCTCATCTATATTGAATAATGTTTTAACAAGATACGTGTTAACTTAGGTAGGTTTTCTTAGTACTGAAGAGGAGGAACCACCCTGAAATAAATCCCCACAAGCTCAGAATAAGTGAAGGTTTCAGGTTTTTTTTTCCACTGAAGACCAGAATGTAAATTTTTAACTTTGCTGTCTCAGCAATGTCTTAGATGCAGACGTTAGGAAAATGCTGTCACAGTCAAATTGTTGTTTTCCTGAGGAAGCGTGCCTTGACCTGGGCAACTGTATGGAGTTGTGCTGGCAGCTATTGAGATTTCCCTAAAGCACACTCGGTGCAGTTCTGAGTGTGGAACGGTGACAACTGATAAGCAAAGTTCTGTAAAAGAATGGTTTGAACAATAGAAATCAAGTAGAAAACTTGAGAAATGTTAACATTTGGGCTACTGATCATCAGGCAGAGCAGAGTGGGTTTGAGAACATAGCAATGAGACTTGCAGCAGGGCTTCTTAGCCAGATTCCCAAACTTCTAGCTTGGAGAAATATTCCATTAGTATTTCTGGATGTCTACGTAAGTAGCGTTTTTTCAGTGAAGCAGAGAATAAGACACTTAAAACCAACAAATTACTGTTCTTTGGGGCAGTGCAGTAGAGACAATCTGAAAGTTAGAAGAACATGGGCTGTTGTGTGTTGCAGGCTGCCATATGCCGATGTAGCCAACCTCTCTCTGGGTTCAGTGCACGCTGTCTGGAGGACGAACAAATGCTGCAGGCCATCAGAGAAGCCAACCCTGGGAGCCCCTTCATGTATGTTGTAGACACAAGGCCAAAGGTATCTTCACGGGCTTTGTGACTACCTTTAAAGCTTGCGTCTGAATTGGTGATGTTGTTTCCCTTCTTTCACAACTCTGCTGGTGCTTTCTTATGCAGCAGGAGGTTAAATTGTGTCAGTCCTGAACCAGCAGTTCAGTCTCGGGCTCCTGGTTCAGTGCCAATGCGATGACTGCTTGTGTGTAATAAAACTGCAGTGTTAAGTGCTGTTAAGAATGCTCCTGGAAGTATCCTGGGTTGACGTTTGTGAAGGTTCACTTGAAACAACTGACGAATCTTGAAACTGGCTGAGACAGTGAAGCATTTTCCCGCAGAGCTGGGTTCTTCCTATGTTGAGTTGGAGAGAAGCTTTAGGAATTGGTTCCACAAGGCTAAAGTGCTTTTATGGGCACTTGTAAAAATAACATAAATATTCTTACGATGAGCAGCTTGGAGTTTAATCCAGTTCAGCTCTTCTAGCCACTATTTGGGACTAGAATGTTGTTTCTGAGTTGTTTATGTAAGGGGATATTGAAGAAATATTTGCAAAATGAAATCTCTAATGACTGTTGTCTTGAGGAACTGAATTTAGAAACCAGTTCAGATGATTGTCTTGTAAGCATATTGATTGGGAGTGTTCATATAAGCCAATGCGAACACAAGGATTTTCATAGTACACAATCATTTAAATGCAAATATTTAAAAGTGCTCCAAGTATCTTAAAATTGAGCTTTCTGAGAACATCCTTCACTGTTCAGATACTGCAGTTATTTTATAGAAACTACAGATTTACTTAAACTATGGCAAGGGCAAGAAGTAAAAAAGTCTTTTCTGGGAAAGCAGTAAATGTTTCACCTGTTGTTCCAAGATGAATTTTGGCTTTTTGTAGTATGACAATTCCTAGAGATAACCTGTTCTGTAATTGTATATATGCTTATAGCAGTCACTACATGTTCTTCTGGTACAGGCAGCTTCCAGTATCATAGGTGTTCCACTGAAATGTATCATTGATGGCAATTTTATTCTAAAGTATTTGGTGAAAAAGGGAGAATTTATTATTTGCCACATTTTTCCTTCTAACACAACATGTCTTGGTATCACTGAAACACTAGGATTATTTAATTGTTCTGAAGAAGTATATACAGTATCTGACTCTTCCTTCTCTCCTCTCCATGGAGGCAAATCACTCCTCTTCTTCCCAAATTAATGTGTGGGGGAGTTGGGGGAGTTGAGGTGCTTTTTTTTTTTTTTGCTTTTTTTTGGTCACTTGTAAAGATTTCCTGGTGGCTCTTGAGCTCTTTTGAGTAATTGTTAGAGCAACTCATTTCTTTTCTACTTCTCTTCTGCAGTTCTGGTTGGTTGGTGTATTCTTTCTGCTCAACTTTAATATTTCTATGTTTCCCTCAGGTGGCTTTATTTCATCTGTGCATGTATGTCTGAAAAGCTTTGGAATTCTCTTACTATTTCTATACCACCATGTATGTATGTTACTCATACAAATGGCTTTCATAGTTTTACTTTCATGTCTGAAACTTTTTATGTAGTTTCACAGTTAAGGCAGATCAGTGTCTCTTTACCTGTTTTGATGGCAGCAGTATTCTGAAATTGGGCACGGTTCTGATACTGCCCACCCTATCCAGGGTCTTAATGAGTCTAAGCATATGACTAATGGACTGGAGACAGTGGTGTAATTTTAGAGAAACAGCTGGAAGTAATGTCTGGGTGGTGGGGAAGTACCTCTAAGTGACAACTTTGTCCAGTATATTTTCTGGGAGATTTTAAAAAAAAAAAAAAAAAGAAGGACTTGCAAAACACTCATTTATTTCTGCGTATTGTGTGTTGTAATTTTTTCTCTTTCTTTTCTATCCTATTCCCATTCCCTTGAATTTGACAGTTAAATGCCATGGCCAACCGAGCTGCTGGGAAGGGTTATGAGAATGAAGATAATTACGATAACATTCGCTTTAAATTTATTGGCATAGAAAACATCCACGTGATGCGGAACAGCTTACAGAAACTCCTGGAAGGTGGGTACAGTTTGTGCAAGGGGCCATTCTTCATTACCCCTCGCTACTTTTGGACAGAGCCTTCTGCTGAATATATAAATCCTACGAGCACAGGTGCATGTGGACTTGTGTTTTGTATTGGAAGCAGATAAACGAAGTCAGTATTTTACTTTGTTTGCTGTATTGAAGTGGGTGAAAGTATTTATATTGTTAAAATGCTTTTCTGCTAGACATTTTATTTATTATTGTGCTTAGTTTTATAGTGGTTCAAAAATAGCAACTAATAATAACAACATTCCTTAATGGTGTTATTTACATAACATGTGAATTTCTGAAATGTGACAAATTAAAAGAAGAAGGCTATAAAAGTATATCACACTTTACCATTAAGGTAGTCTCACAGTTAATTTATGAGCTATTGAAAGAAAACTAACATAATTTGTTAAGGAAATACTTTTCTGGGGTTTGCTATGTTTAGTTTGGAGTATTTCAGTGTTAAACAGTATTTCTGATTTGAAATAAAATTCTGGCATGATCTTCCAAAGACTTTAATCTCATACGTATATAGTTCTTATTTTAAATTTATTTTGATTGTCTTTAGCTGAACTTGGTTTTGATACATTAAAATGTATTAATGTTTTAATACAGTAAAATATATTAAAACACAGAGTAGCTCGGGTAATTAAGCTCCTCTGTGAGGTTATGATCTTAGGGAAAAATGTGAAGCAAGGCAGAAGAAATACTTACCTGAGCCATTGGAGCTGAAGAGGTGAATCAGGTGTGTCGTTTCACTAATGTACTTTTGGAGGAGTTTCATTAAAGGTGATGGCGTAGCGTGGCTCAAACCAGCCTACTCTGCTAGCTAGTTTCCAGCACTGTGACCATCCTTGTGCTGACAAAGACTGTGAAGTAGGGCAGGGTAGATGTTCAAAATCATTCTGCTTCATTCCTCTGCTTCATTCCTCTGCTTAGTTTTCTAAAATGTAATACAAGTGCTGTTATTAAAAATACAAGTTTAATAATTTAGTAACCAGCATAATGGTCATTTTGCTTAAAAATAGTTGAATAATTGATGCTACTAATTGGCTGGCCAGGATCTGTGGTGACCTTGAAGAAAAATGAGGCTGTTCACACTACCAAGAGATTGTCCTGATGACAAGTATAAGTCCTCAATTGCCTGTTCCTTGCAGATTTGTTTTGTGGTGGAAGAAGAGGCAGAATAAATACTTGTTTACTCCTGTATTTTTCGGCAGTGATAAAATCTCTCTTGCTGGTGCTTACAGACTATTGAACTGTATTGCTATAAGTATTTTCTATGCTGGGTTTCAGTGTAGCATCTGAGTTGCCTTCGAGGTTAGATGTGATATTTCTCTCTCTAAATTAGAACTCTCCTTTCTTCAAATGATGGTAACTGCAAGTTAGTGGCCATTAGATGTGTGTGCGATGGTGATTTATAGTGAAGTAACAGATCACTAAACACTTTATTGGGAAAAAAAAATCAGCTGAAAAAAAGGAGTTACCATTTAAAGAAAGAGGAGGAGGATGTTTTCAGATCCTCAGGTTCTCATAGCTAAAAATTTCTGATTTGTGTTATTTAACTGTGCAACCAGTAGTTTCTGTGTCCCTTAGAGTATTTCTACTGATACTTAAGTAATGTGGTAATATTAGCTTTTAGGCTCTACCAGGCTTTCTTTCTGTGAAGAGATAAGGAGGAGGTGGGAAAAAGAAAGGAGATGTTGTTAATGGAGTGTCAGCTAATTCCTTTGTTTGTGTTTCTTAGTGTGTGAAATGAAGTCCCCCTCAATGAGCGATTTCCTCACTGGGCTGGAGAACTCAGGTTGGTTACGGCACATTAAGGCTGTGATGGATGCAGGTGTCTTTCTTGCCAAGGTAAAACTGTACCTCAACCTGCAGGTGAATTAAAAAATATGTACTTGTCTGTTAGGGACTGCTCCAAGGCTGAGGTGTTGTCTCTGGAGAGAAGGTGGGAAAACATTGCTATTCAGGTTGGCATCAGCTCTCAAAAACAAGCCTGCAGGTGGAGAACATCAAGTGGGTTACCCAGCTGGCTCCCTCCTAGATGTTTCTGTGACTAAATGCAGTGCCTCAGAGGAGAGGCCTGAGAATTCTTGGCCTTACAAAAGACTGAGCATTTTTAAATCAGGGGGTCTTTGTTTCTTGGCAGTCTGTGGTGCTGACAAGGCATGCTACAGCATTTTATTCTAGTTGGGGTTTCCTATGGGTTGAGAGCTATGTGCCCAGAAATGGTGCACATCCATGGTCCAGATGAGAAATGACAAATTTTCCCCTTGGGTTTTAGGCCAGTCTGGTAAATATAGATGAAGAAATAGTATTTAATTACAGTAGCCAACCTGGAAAGCTGCTAAACTGTTCTGTCTGGTCTCTTTCACAGGCTGTGAAAGATGAAAAAGCCAGCGTGTTAGTCCACTGCTCTGATGGGTGGGATCGCACAGCACAGGTCTGCTCCCTGGCTAGCCTCCTCTTAGATCCGTTTTATAGGACTTTTAAAGGCTTCATGGTAAGAATACAAATGTTGGAATTTCAAAAATAAAAAGTACTTCCTGAATTTGAAATGTAAACAGGTCCTAATTAAATGTTTTAGGCCATTTTCTGGAGCAAACAGTAGGTGATCTATGTAAAAACAGCTTTGATTCTATAAACAAGCTTTAATTGCTCTGAACAGCAGGGGCACAAAACAGCAGCGGTTGATTTACATTTCCCAAATCTTTGTTTCCTTGAATGTCTACATGAGAGCCACTAATGAGATATTGCAGCAAGAGATGAGTGAGCAAAGGATTCAACTCTGGCAGCAATCCACAAAAAGAGTTGGAGCAACTTGTCATTCAAGTCTGTGAGAGTGAATGATTTCTTACCTGCTAGGACTGAAAATTGGGTGAACTGATTCTTGTGCACAGGGCAGCATATAACCTGTATATAACCTCCGTCAAATCTATGCATTATTTAAGACCTTTTTTAAAGCCATTACATATGAATTTGGCCATTTGCTTCTACTGCAGGCTTTTTCTTACTTGAAGCATAAATACAGTGTGATCTGTGATGTTATCTTTCCGTTTATCTTCTTTTGTTAAAATACCTGAAAGACAGGCTGCTGCTCTTTCTCAGAAGAGTTCCTTAAAAGAAACCCTGAAATCAGAACAATGCCAATTTTGCCTCCTCCAGTGTGTTGCACTGCTGGGACTGTGTCCTTGCATTTCGTGCTATTTTTATGATTATTAATTTTGCTTCTGGGTTATACTTCATTTTTTTTAACAGTTAAAATTACATCAGGGTGTGAAAAATCTGCCTGGGCTTTGGTTGTGCTCTGGACAATTCTGTATGAACTAGGAAAGAGTATTTCACAACTCTGTTGTGAATTTCTGGCTTCCTTTTGTTCTTTAAGTCTCTGGATGTTGATAACAGGAATTGATCTTTAAACATGATCCAGGAAGGCAAGTAATAATAGATTCAGTATCAGGCATTTGGCTCATTATGAGACATATTTTTAAGGAAAATACTGCTTCTTGTTATTTTCTTACATATAGTAGAGGCATTCTGTTTAAATTTAAAATTTAAATTTAAAAGAGAAATAGCCGTCTAGTTCTTCTGCTTTCATCCTGAGCTCCTCAACACACAGCTGTGCTTCTTGTATTCCTATTTGTGTGTTAAACATTTGTTGAATTCCAGTTGCTGATTTATTTAAGTATCACTATTCTTTCTGAATTAAATAGTACCTGGTGTAATACTAAACTGTTAATTCTTTTAGCTCAGTGTGTTTATATGTTATGATTATAACAACACAGAAACTCCCTCATAATAGCACTAGACCTGCTTGAAATAACTTCTGATTCCAACAGTGCCATTGTACTGGTAACTGTGGATAGCTCTAATCTATAAATCACTTTTGGCTTCTATGGATATGCTCATAACATTAGGGTCAGCAGGTAGCATTGGTTGTAAGCTTTGCAGAGTTTAACATCAAAGGATTCGTTTTGCTTTTTCTAAACAAAGTAATATTTGGGTTTTTTTTAACTTCTGTTTTGAAACTGAAGGTCCTAATAGAAAAGGAGTGGATTGCGATGGGCCACAAGTTCTCACACAGGTAAGAAAAGCACGTTATCTTGGGTGCAGTGACTGGGTGAAACTGGTGTGAAACTAATAGCATTTTTAGGTTCATGTACTCCCATGAAAAATTTAAATGAAAACACGGGATGCAGGAGAGAAGATTTGGAAAATACACTGATATAAAGTTGGTGATATAAAGCCAGTATCTCCTGGGGTTTTTATTTCATCAGTGCTTTTTTTTATTACTTTACAAAATCATACAGTCTTGAACAAATTGTTTGAATTCTGAGTGTTTTCCTACCTCTCAAATCAGATTTTTATTATATCAGGAGTGCTAATGTTCTGGTAAGACATGTTAATTCTTCTGCAATCATCTCCTGGAAGAAAATATCATCTAATCCTTTTCGGGACTTGACTACCAAATTCAAAGCATAAACCTGAGCCCAATATAATACTAAAAACCAACTTGATCTGCATTCTCTAGGCAGATTAAAAATGCTGTCATTCTTGTAATAGACAGCCTGCATCTAGTAGGGATATTACCTTGAGTTACTACTTGTTATATTTACTATATAGAAATTAAAAACTGAGATGGTCCAAAAGAATATGAGGGAAGGGACCAGTCTATTCAGTGCTGTTATGTTAAAAATTGAAGCTTTGTCCTTGTGAAACTGATTCCTGTTTTCAATAATAAAACAAAACAGTTTCCTTAAAGCATAACTGGGGGAAATAAGCAATGTGCACACCCTTATACTGGTGTATTAGAAGCAGCAGTCAAAGATAAACTGCTGTGTGATCATTATTAGTCAAATCAGTGTTCTGTGGTCGTTGTTTCTGCTTCTTTAGAGACTGTTTTCACCTTTCTTGCACTAAGACAAAAAACCAACCAACCAACCAAACAAACAAAAACCTCAAACCCCACCAAAACCCCCTCCTATTCTTCTGTTATAAAGGATTCTTCCAAATATGAGAATGTGGCAATAAATACAGAAAATACTTGAGACCTGAATTTCAGCGTTGACCGCGAATATGAACTTTTAGTCCAGTAGACAAAATCATTCTTCTCATAGTGGTGGCTGATGCCTTACAGTTCTGAGGGAAATCAATCCTTTGTGCTGCTTCCTTAAAGTATTGTGGTTGGAATCACAGAACCAGGAACTGGGATTTGATCAGATAGATCTGTGTCATAAATCTTACTTTATTTTTCCATTTAAGTTTGGGGATGCCTTGTTCCTTTTTGTGGATTTCCTGGTTATATCTCTTCCTAGAAAAGTAGGATTCGGCCCCAAGATTTTCTCTTAAGAAAGAACAGTCATTACAGCACAATAGTGTTTGGCTGCTTTCCAAAAATGCTATCATTCCTTTCTTGGTTGTTTTTTTCTTTTGTGATGGGTTGTAATGAACACTGATAGATCCCTGGCTAGATTTTTGCAGAGGAGGTAAGGTTTTTCTGAACTTCATCTAAAGCTGTAAAAATAGGTTTTGATTGTTGTTTTGGGATTTTCTTTGTTTGAGTTTTTTCTTTCTGAGTAATTTCATGCCAGGATTTCATTCTTGATGTCCACGTGGAGGAAAATCAGGTTGTTGTGGCTGTTGCTGCTCATTGTGGCTCTGCCTGCACCATAAAATACTCTCACATCCATACAGGATCACAGAGGACACTTTTTTTCCCCTCGCCACTGTTTCTTACTGTTCCTAGTAGACAGACAGAATCCTACCAATGTCAACTTTTTTTCCCCAATAAAGGGCTAGCATTAATTTCTTCTATTTGAACAATAGGTATTTATATGAAGAACCTTGCCTTTTTTCCCTTGTGCTAAGATCATAGCATAGGCTCGAGGATTCCTGTTTCCCAAATATTTCTTGTGATGCTTGCAAGTCTGTTACATAGGCTCTTCCATTGCTAATTTTACTTCAGAGAAAGGGACATAGCACGATTCTCATCACCCTACCAGGTACCCTTGGAGAACAAGTAATGCTGAGGGTGACACTCCTTAATTTACAGTTGCTGCAAGACAAACCACGTGGGGTTTTTTCTGACTCTGCAGAATATTTTCTTATTCTAGTAGTGAAGAAAACTTCCCCGTTGTTTAATGGTGAGGGGATTCTTTTTTGTTGGGTGACACAAGACTTAACAAGATTTTTGTTTGCATCTCTCTAGGTGTGGCCATTTGTGTGGTGACCCCAAAGAAGTATCCCCTGTCTTCACTCAGTTTGTTGAATGTGTCTGGCAGCTCATGCAGCAGTTCCCCTGCACGTTTGAGTTTAATGAGCGTTTCCTTCTTGAAATCCATGACCACGTCTACTCCTGCCAGTTTGGCAACTTCCTTGGGACCTGTCATAAGGAGCGTGAGGATCTGAAGTGAGTTGGCAGTTTAGAGAGCCAGCAGTCTAGAAGTCACTGTAAATATCAGAAAAAGGGCAGGTTGTGTTTGGTTTTGTGTTTTTAATGTAATGGTAGATTGGTTAAGGGTAATTTTGTCTTGATAGATCCTTATGTCCTATAGTGTGGGGAAAAAAAGTTATAGATTAATTATATCCCCAAAGTCAGGTGTTTTAATTTGGACCACAGTAATAACTTGCAGATACCCGTTTTGGCCTGGATAGTGTCCATTTTAAATGGTTATACATTCCTTAGTGATGTATCTTATGTTTGTGAAATTAATCAAATACTGTGTAAAATAATTCTTAGCTCCCTTAATCTCATTCTACTCAGAACAGTTAGTGTTATTAATCTACTTAACTTGATTCTTTTTTTTTAGTGATTAGATGTTATTTGTAATTGACAGAATCTTTGAGAAGACCCATTCTCTGTGGCCTTTCCTCTTACAGAAGAAGCAGGAATTGAGAAATCCTTTGTACAAAGGATTTACAGCTTACAAAGAGCTTCAACCTAACACACTACCTTTTAGTTTCCAGTAAGTTGCTTATTTAAGAAGGGGAAGAAGGGAGACGTTTCTTTCATTATAATACAGATTTAATAAAATTTTCACTGATTAGCATGGTTTGTTTTACCTTTCCCCTCCACTCCTCATCCATAAACTGACAGTAATAGGGCACAGGTAATTGCTAAATAAGTGCAGATACCGTAATTTAAAGTTTGGGGTTTTTTTCTTTGGTGTTGAGGGAGAGGATGGAGAAAGCCAGGGAAAAGAAGAACTTCTAATGTGTTGATAGGCACCTGGCCCCCCCCCCTTTTCCCACCCCCCCCCCCCCCCCATTTGCTCTGTCAAATTTACATGACAGTGTAGGCAATTGTTAAAGGAAGTTACTCCTTTCCTTCTTTTATATGTGTATATATATATAAAAGGAAGTCTTTCAAACAGGAATTTCAGTGCCCAGTCACACCCAGGCTTGTGGAGTCAGGGTGGTTTTCACGAGGAGGGATTTCTTATTGCCATGTCTGTTTGCTTGCTCAGGCTGTTACAGCTGAAGTGGTTAGTTTGGCTTTGTTTCTGGCTCACTCTTGTTCCCTGCTGAGAGAGAGCACCGTGCAAATGTATTTTTAAGTGCTGTGTGTGGTTACTGGCGGGCAAAGGATTTTAATAACAGTAGAGAGGTAGGGCAAACTGAGGACTTGAAGGTGAACTGCCCAAGCCTCCAGTGAGTATGCTATAGGAAAAAGTGTATTTTATCTTACACTAATACCTGCTGCCAGTGCATGTGGATCATAATGCAAAAGTACTCGAATTCTCAAAGTTTTTTCAACTTTATGAAAATTTTCCCATTAATACTTGTCCTGGTTTTATAATCCAAGGCTGTGGTGGTTTTTAAAAATGAATTACTAATCTGAATTTGTTGAAAAAAAATTTTGTTTTCTTAAACAGCATCTAGTTTGTTGGCCAGTAGTGAACAACTGGCCACCTAATTCTCTTTTCTTGCCTTGTTCTTGAGGTTTTGGTGTGGGATGTATAATCGCTTTGACAAAGGAATGCATCCAAAACAGTGTGTATTGGACCATCTGCTAAACTGTGTGAGCCAAAAGGTGAAACTGGAGGACGATGCATCTGAACTGGAAAATGTGAGTCCTGAATCTTAATAATATTTAAAAATCACATGGTTTTGGCAAATGTAACTGGGACTGGACATTGGCACTGAACAATTGTTTCAACATGCTGGGCAAAATGAGAGGTTAAGTGACATTGCTGTAATAAATAGGTTTGATTTACCCAAAATTCTCACCTGCTAGGTAAAAACTGTGTTTGGTCAAGTTCTGTTGCAGGCTCATGATGTTCCAGTTCTCTAAACAAAGCAGGTTTTAAAAGTGCATCTGGGGTTCAACTCTGCCTGCAGCAAACTTCAAGGGAGAGAAGAAAAGAATGCTTTTCTTCCCACACATAAATGAGTATACAGAAATATTCTTGTTTTCAACTTGCCCCCAACATTTTTCTTTCCCGCCTTCTCATTCACAAGAAACATTGGAAAACCGATGATCAGCCAGGTATTAAAACAATTGAGTTACTCAAGTAGGCTTGCAAGTAATGGCCAAAACATATGGATCATGTCAGCTGAATTAATCTCTAAAAGTGGATTCCTTGGATTTGAAGTGCTTTGCTAAAAAATGATGGGGAATCTTGCATATTTACCACCTGTCTTCTGTGTTATTAGAGGACAGAGATCTTGTGTCCAGAATAACCCATTTCTCTCCTTTGACCCAGAATCATAAACTAAACAGCAACACAATTCATGGTTTGGTCAGTTCAGATCAGGCTCCTCAGAGAGCTGTATTTGTCTGTATGAAGGTGTAGGTATCTATCAGTGCAAGAGAGAGAGGGTGAGAAAGTAGATCATCTTGTTAGCTTTTGAAGTGCTGTAGTTTTGTGTTTCCATACATACTGGGTCTGGCTGAGATGAGGTTAATATTAATATTAACAGGTAAATATCAGGAATATTAACATATCAGGAATATTAACAGGTAAATATCAGGTACTGGGAGCTAGGAAGGTGCTCCCCAGCAGCCAGGCTGGCTCTCCAGCTTCACCCCCAAAGGCCGGCAGGCTCAGGATGGGCAAGATCTTGGGAGGGGACACAGCCAGGAATGCTGACCCCAACTGACCAAAGGGATATTCCAGACCATATGACATCTGCTTAGTGAGAAAAGCTAAGAGAAGGGAAGGGTTGAGGAGGAGAGGGAGACACATTCGTTATTACTTTTGTCTTCCTGAGCAACCCCTACACCTACTGACCACAACCCCATTCCCTGTCCCTCTGTGCCGCTCAGGGGGAGGAGATAGAGAAATCAGGAGTGAAGTTGAGCCTGGGAAGAAGGGAGAGGTGAGGGGAAGGTTTTTTTTTAAGATTGAGTGTTTTATTTTCTCATTACCCTACTCGATTGGCAAGGAAATGAACTAATTTCTGCAAGTTGAGTCTGTTCTGCCTATGACAGTAATTGCTGAGTGATCTTCTGTCCTTATCTCAACCTATGAGCCTTTTGTTATATTTTCTTTCCCCGGTCCAGCTGAGGAAGGGAGTTAGAGCAGCTTGGTGGGCACCTGGCATCCAGCTAGGATCAACCCACCACAGTACTGTACAGCTGCCTGAAAAGAGAAGTGTGGCTTTGCTTTATGCTCAAGGATGTGCTTGGAATATCCTTTCTATGTGTATTAAAAAAAAAAACACAAAAACAAAACCAAACCCCCAAAACAAAAACAAAAACCCCCTAAAAAATACAGAAATGGGAGAGTCAGCAGGGAAAAGACCATCACTGTCCTTTGCATGATTAATGTGAGTGATGGAAATTTTAGTTTTAATAATTAAACAATGATGTTTGTATCAAACATGGAAGGATCTATGCCTAGGTACTTTAATGCTGGATTACAGAGCTGAAAAGAGGCACTGGCACAGAACTACTACGTTGACAGTTGTCTTTTGTATATCTCTGACGTCTGTGAATAATAGCTTTCCTTAATGTTTTTGTTGTCTTTTTATTTGTGTAGAAACTTCCTTTCCTTGGTGGTCCTTTGCCTAGTGAAGCTTCCTCCTTATCTAAACTAGGAAGTGCTGCTTCAAAAACACCAATGCTCAACACTCCTCAGGATTACGAAGGAGAACCACCTCCAGTGTTGAGCAATGGTGCCTCAGCAGGGGATATGGGTGTTATGTCAGACATGGACCAAAAGCACAAAGAGAACCTGTCTCATCACCGGCATCACCATGATCTTAGTGACTCCATTGACATTTTAGACTCTGAAGCTAAGGACGGAAAGCCTCAGCATCACTGATCAGCTCCGAGAACCGTATTTGGTGAAGCAGGTGCCTATGGTGGTGAAGACAGGGGAGCTGTGCCCCCATGAGTGTGTAGACCACCTAACCATTGACGGCTACGTGTGAGCATGTGTGTTTGCAGGGAGCTGTGCTCGCTGCAGAGAAGATATTGGTTTGGTTTGCATCATTTTGCAGCTGAAATGATGGAAGATACCTACAGAGCTGCCCAGAAGGCTTCCTTGAGTTAGTGTAAACCTTATTTTTCAGTAGAAACACAACGTGTGTTTATGACTGCCTGCCAGTACTGGTATTTCAAGCTGAAAGAAATCTTGGCCAATTGACATGGGGCTTAGGAGTTGTGCAGTGTTTAAAACTGGAGTAGGAAAGATGCAATCCATTTATTCTCAGTGGTGATGCAAGGTCATCTTCAAATGATGAAAAATCTTGGTTTGTCTTAAAATTATTAAAAAAAAAAAAGAAATCCTTTTCTTATCTGTGAATGAATCTCTGCATGGACCCTCACCTTGTGGCAGAACTGATTCATTTTTTGTTTCCTATGCATATTTGTTAAAAACAAACCCCCCTGTGCCTTTTTATGGAGACCATTTTCAATGTCTAGCCATGCAATGTACTATTTTTATTATTGTAGTGTAGAGTGTACTATTTGGTCTTCTTTGTAGTCAGTATTTTTAAATAAGGATTTTTATCTGCTGCCAGCTTCTCTGGGATCTTTGCCGATCCCCTGAGTTTAGTAGCTTCTTTCTAAACTGACCTTTCAAAAAATAAGCTTTTATGGACCTCATTTTGTGATCACACGAGTGCAGCAAGCCACAAAGCCTGTAACACATTTTTGACAGAGGGAGGATGAGAAATGAGAAAAGATAGGAAAAAATGTATATGGAATTTTTCTCTCTTGTTTTGTGATCTTGGTTAAATTGAAGCAAGGGAGTAACTCTTTGTTCTAAGCTGGAATCGATGTGCTTTGCTCACATCCATCGATGAGGCAGTAATTACAGATGAGTGTGTTCTATTACTGAAATGAGGCCTAAAACGATTAGTTGACATCACATGCTGAGTGATTATAGTGAATATTATCTTAAAATTCCGTGAACCTTTGAGATGTTTTGTCTGTACTGTCAAGACGTGGGGAGATGAAGAGTATCTCTCATGGCAGTGAACTTTGTAACTTTGTGGAGTTGGTGACAAAACATAAATTGGGATGTGACCCCTTAATGGAACAAGAAGTGGATATCTGGGCTCGTGGCTGTGGCTTCAGCTTAGGCTCGCTCCAGTGCTTGTTAACACTACTTGTTTTCTTTGATCTGCAGTAATCTCACTTGGAGATACTAGTTCAAAGTTGCAGGTTTAAAACAGAGACGTATATTCCATTTGTCCAGAAGTCCTGTGGAAAAACAGGTTTGTTTCCCCAGGGGAATGGATGGCCCAGGAAAGCTGTTCCACAGTACTTGCTCTGGACAAGCACCTATCGATGTGCTTAATTGCACGGAGTCCCTTTATGCAGCTTCAATTCAAGATGTTTTTTCTGCTTTCTTTTGGATCCTGTTATTTAAATTGGATGCTGCCATAAGGTCTTAAAATCAGTTTTTCTCTTTTATAAAATTTCAAAACAAACTGAAAATGTTGTAAGCTAGCCTTCCCAATCTACAATAAAAAGTAGAAATATTCAATTATGGTGTTACAAAATGCAGTAGCCATTGTTCATACACTTACAACCTATGGTGAAATGACTAGGTTAGTTTCAGTGTTCAGGATAAAGTAGAAAAGAAAAAAATAAATAGAACTCCCTGAGTGTCTAACATTGAATGAGAAAATATATATATTTTATTAAGTATATCAAAAGATGCAAAGAAAAAAGGGCAGTACCTGAGAGCACAGAGTTTTGTCAATGCCTAGAATGGCAAAGAGAAGCTTTTTTTTTTTTATGTTGCAGGTTTTTCAGTCTTAAAGCAAGTGATACTGGAGCAGTTTTAAAAAACAGTTGCTTTCAAGGTAGAAGTGAGAGAACTACAATGTGCGATTGATTTGAAAACTAAGCACACAAAATACTGACCCAGATACGCTTAAGCAGAAGATGTTTGGACATTGCTGTGTGGCTAAGTATCAGAATTACTGCATCATGCAACAGCTCTGTCTTTTATTTTGAAGGGTACACATTTCCAAATGCATCTTTTCTTAGTTGCAGAGATGAGTACCTGCTGTTGAGGCTCTTTGCTCCTAAAAAGAGATCTGCTAAGCTCCTAACTCACTACCAGCCTTTTAAGTTTGCCATATCCATGTACTCCTCAAGCGAAGAGATTGCTCCCTAAATCTTAATCCGGCCACTCTAGATACCCAGGGTTTGGAATCTGCTGTAGATTTCCACTGGAAGGTGCTGGGGAGATTATTTCCCTTTGCCTCTTTATTGTGTAGAAGCTCAATTTCACACGTACACGTGTTTTCTTTCTAGGTGGTAGAAGAGTGTAGTGGGTAGTATGCACGGCTTCTGAAATTGAGAGCTCTAAAATGGTAAATGAGACCAAGACCGGCACTTTTTAGGACCAGTTATTCTAGATGACATCAGGTTTTTTTCATGTGTTCTCTAATGAAAATTAGAGATACAGAATTGTAGAGAAATTTGACTGACTACTACTGAAGGTTTTAGACATGCCATTGGTTAATCTTCGTATAAAAACATTTTACAGGAGGTTTCTCTAAGTGCTTACACATTGCCTTGTCTTTTGAATTGCCATAGATTAACTTGGAAAAAGTATAATAGTCTTTGTTTATCCCTATAAGGTGACACTGTCATCTTTTACAAATCCTTCTTGACTACAACATTACTACAGGTGCATATAGCCATGAAAAGATTACTTCATATGCTGAAAGTATTTGTAAGCTTTTAGTAGTCTTGCTGGTTTTGACTTCAGTAACAAAACAATGGATGACTTTATACTTTGAAATGCAAAATGTAGCCCAAAAAAAAAACCAATCTGTTTTTTAAACCTCTTGGATTTAATGTATACAGACTTGGTCGAAGTCTACAACATATTAAAAATCATTCATGCTGGTGCTGTAAATTTAGAGCTGGAAAAGATTCCAGCATTTCCTGGTTTTCCATTAAATTATTTATTTGAAAAGGGATTAGCTAGAAGCTTTTTAGTTTTGATGGTAACTCTTGTGTGTTTCAAGACCAAAAATGAAAAGTTTGTCAGAACACTGCAAGCATGTCCTCAGGTCTCTGGTCAGCTTGGACTGGCTTCCCAGAGCGTCCTGGAAAGCCTGCTGCGTTCACTCATTACGGAGCGACCAGCTGCCAGTGGTGAGTGACTTGATTATACGTTCCTTAAAAGTGTTAAAGGAAATCTAAAAGCTGTTACATAGGAGTCTTCTTATGGAAGCTCTGTGTAGGTGAGAAGTTACTATAACTTATTTATTCCTAGCGGAGCATCCATCTGTTTGAAGTCACGAATACTGCTTTTTATTTGGAGCTGTTAAGTGAACAATGCAACTTGCTGCTTCCCATTTGGATTCCTCTGACTGGGAGGGACGAGGAATCCTATTTGCTGCAGATGGGCTCTGTGTAGAACTCTGCCTTTTCTGGAGCACCTCTTGCTTTACCAAGATCCTCCATGGTATCGTGGTTTCATGCCTGTACATAGTGTCTCTCTTGCTACAAATAGGTGTAGCACTGCAATGGGCAAGTGCCTGTAATATTCTGTGTTAAAGCTACTACTTGGAAGTAGAAGAGGGACTTGTGCAGCTTTATTTCTCAGTTGAAATGTCTTAATGTGAACTTTGCAGTGCTGGATTCGTAAATTGTATTTTGTTCTGCAGCTGTCACCTGTGGTAGAGAAAATCTAATTGGTGCTCTTTGCTTTACAGAAAAAAGGGAATAATTGTTTTGCCCATAGATGTTGTAGTTCTTAGTTCATGGGAGAGAAAAAAGCAGTTTGTTAAAGCATATAGGCATCTTATACTTCTAGCTGCATATCCTGTCCCTGCTCTTAGTGAATGCCTTTCATTTCAGTCTGTAGAAGAAAAATCCACCTGCTGTATAGGTGCTCACTGGTACATAAAGCTCCTCAGACTAGGATGGAGAAGGGGACTTGCTTTTAGGTAGCTGGTGAGCTTCAGTTTGCTCCAGTAAGCTTCTCAAGTCCCGGTGAGAGAGATTTCCTAGGAGCTGAACTTGTGCAGAGCTTCTTGAGTGAGACCTTATTGGGTTACAGATAGTAATCTCCATGTTGATGTTCCCTGTGTCTGTTGTTGCCATTGGGTTTGGAGATGGAGAGCCCTAAAAGGTGCTCAGAAAGCACCTTTGCTTCTAACAGAGCTGTAGCACGTGGAGGGAAAGGATTGAAAAGAGCTCTTGTGCCAGATGCTGCTTCAGTTTGCTTTCTGGTCTTTGGGTAGCTTCAGTGCTGATGGTTGCTCCTCCAAAGGGATCATTTCTTGGCACTATTTAGTAATGAGTGACCAGAAGAATTCAAAATGTGTCTGCTGTTTTGCTCTTCTCCCCTTCCCCACTGCTTTGCCTTGAGTGCTGGGTCGTTTTTTGGTAGGTCGTTTTTAGGCAGTTATTCCTTGTTTACGTACTGTCCCTCTTGCATGTACAGGCACTTCCCATGCCTCAGGGTGGAGTCGGGGGAAGAATCTGTTCTGAATGTTTTGTTTGAATTCATACACAGCACTTGATTAATTAGATGAGGGATGTCTCGAACCCGGTGATGTTCAAGTCCATGTTTTTTGTAAGCACCTTTAGCACTAGGAGCAGCCAGGTTGGTGCCAATTGCAGTCGGTGTAATTTGCCAGGGTGAATATTTTAATGTGCAGGGCTGCATCCTTTTGGCATCTCTGAACTACAAAAGCAATGAAGAAGGAGGGTAGGTTCAAATGGTTGACCTCGATCTCTTCTCGTATCATTTATCTGTGTTTGATGTAGTGGCATACTACTGGAGTAACTTGTAGCACTGGATCTAGTCGTATGTAACTGAGCACACGTATGTCCTTTTCCTGTCAGCCACAAACTGTTCTTTGTGGGAACAAACCTGAAGTTGTGTGTAGTACTCGGCTGAAAATTGTAAATGGTTTTGCCTCTGTCTGTAAGTTAGTCGCTGTTTTTGTCAGTGTAACTGTTGAGGGACAGCTGTATAAAATTGTGGATGATGAAATCCCATATTCTTGAACGTGCTGCGTTGGCTGTATACATGTAAGTCATTTTAGTTAATGCACTGCTTAAAAAAAAATTGTACCATGTTTAGAGGAGCACTGTGTCTTTTTTTCTCTAAATGTATTTGTTCCATGAAGTTTCACTTGTATTACAGTTTATTTTTATTCCCTACAAAAATAAATACCTTGCCTTTTTAAAGTAAATGACTAGTCTGTTTATTGGTTAATTTAAACTCAAAGCAGAACTTCACACTTTGAAATGTGAAATCAATGAGAGACTCTTTAAGACTCTTTTAAGCTTATCTTAAAGTGAGTGTGATTCCACTTCCCCTTCTTTTACAGAATAGCAACTAGATGACCTCACTGGTTTTGGAGGGACTGCTGGGTGCAGCACTGCTCAGTGTCTTTTAAAAATAAAGAAAAAAAAGAAAAAAAAAAAAAGTAGTAATACTAATGAAGCTGTATTAAATCTTAGTATCTCCTGTACACTTTGTTACTCTGATTTATTTTTTTTTTTAAATTAGATTTTTCTTTATGTATTAAAACGGAATACTTTTTCAGTGTTTTCTTCCTCCTGGAAAGCCGTCTATCCCTCACCCATGGACAAGTCTGTCTACAGGTGGCTCCAGGCCGACTTAAAAACCTTTCTGAGAAGACACTAGACCTTTCTTCTGGCCTGCTGTAAGGAATTGACTCTGACCTTTGTCAGCATTGCGTGGTACCAGGTGAAGAGATTTTTTTTCTGATAGCTCGTGAGTGAAGAATCTAGTCCATCTGCCGATGGTGTCATTTAAAAATGCTCTTTTATCCAGTTCTTTTTAATCATTAATTCAGTAGTGAGTCAAGGTGGGGGGGGGCGGGGGGGTTTTGAGTGCAAACTCAAGTGAGGTGGGAGAATGCTCTAGGAAGAGGGGAGATTCCAGGTGTAAAACTTGCCTCATGTTTATAAGCAAGATTGGAATTGGTGCTATAATAACTTACAGCTGTGCAGTAACAGTCAAATCCTACAATTAAATCTAGATCTGCAAAGCAGAGAGAAACGAGGTGACAGGAGTGAACTGGATGTTTATAAAGCTTTACAGAATGCTTCAGGGTGCCATTTGGATTGGGAAATTCATGTAAATAGTTTAAATCTGTGCCTGGCAAGGCAATGTGGGCTATTTTAGTAATTAATTTTAAAATAACCATTTGAAAGTTTTTAATACTCTTTGTAAGGTGGGGGAACTGAGTGACAGGGATGTGACTGGCAGAAGAACGTGCTGAAGATCAGCAGGGGAGATGAAGGAACCATTTTTCCCAGCTCAGTTTAGCACCAGACCGTTCAGCCTTCAGTCCTAAATACAAACAGCCCTGAACTATCCCTCATCTGTCAAGGAGGGTAAGACTGTGAACACAAGGAACAGACCCAAGACCAGTACCTTTTACTCAGCCCCTGATGAATATTTTTCCACTGCACTGTGCATCCTAAAAATAGGTATTTCTTTTCTATGTATTAAGGCAAAAAATACACCTGACACTTGGGTATACTCAGTCTCCAGATGTTTCAAAGCCTCTTTTCTTTCTTGCTAATTTTAAATGTTCTTAATGTTGCCAGTGAAATCCTTCATTTACCTAAATCAGACTTGCCTTGCATTTAATTGGATTATTAGCATTAACACTGACTAGAATTGATAAAGCTGTAATTTAGATTTGGGGAAACATTGTCTGTTTGACAGCATCTTTGCTGAGGGTGATTTAAAACTTCTCTCTGGAAGCTAACTTTAGCTTTGAGGGGGCAGGTTCCCTTCAGAGTTGTTGTAGGAGTATTGCGAGAGACTTCCAATTTTTAACAGCTCTCAGGAAATAACCTTATGCTGAATAAAGATACTGATCAGTAAACATAATTGGAGGTCTGTACTAAAAAATCACTGGTTTAAGGTCAAGTCTACTGTTTGAAGCTCAGACAGAAAAAGGAGTTGAGTTAACCTGCTTTCTTGTTGAGGTTCAGGTTCATATCTACCAAGGATCCCTTGAAATGTTTTAATTTTGCTTTGGTGCGTTCTTTATTGCAGTAGAGCAATAATACTTGATTTTTTTTTGGTAATGATGCAACTTTGTACTCATTTTCCTCAGTTCAGTTACCTGGCAGTTAAAGATGGCAGGAATGATTTGCTGGAGATATATTGGTGTTAAGTCTTCGTGTATATATGTAAAGTGGATAAACTCCTCTGGTACTGAAGGTAGACGACAAATTTTTGAGTGGATGACTTATAAAATAAAAAAAATAGAGTCAGCCCAGACTAGTAGCAGAAAAAAGCACATCTTCTGTTTACACAGGCAAGGGCACGAGATATTCTCATTGTGTTCAGTGTGGTGCAGGAACAAGATTGAACCTTTCACGCAGCCATTTGCTGCTGAGAGGGAAGACGTGCTCGATCCTCAGTGTGGGTCTGCACAGATCAGTCAGTGTGTGGGGCTGCTACAGATCTTTGTAAGTTCAAATCACTAAATAAAGTGACATTTTGTCCTGAACAATGTTTCTTTAATGATAGGCAGAAGGTGTGTTAATTTTAATGTTTCACATGTGACCGGCTTCTAAATTCAAGTGTTCTCTTGTAACTTTTATTTTCTTTCACCTGGGGGGAGTGAGGGAATGGGAGGGATACAAAACCCAGTAGCCTTAAGAGTAATAACCCTGGTGTGAGTCAGACCAGAGCCTTGTTACCCACAGCTCTATTGCAGTGGTTTTGGGAGAAGCTTGAGAAAGCGTTGGGGATAAACCTGGCAGTTCACACAGATCAGAAATCCCGTTTCTCAAAGGTGGTTGTTGCAGTCTTACCTGCTGTTGGAGAATAACCAAAAAACACCTTCACTTATTGAAGATACAGTTTGTGATCTGAGGATAAAGATGCTTTTGGGGGTGGCATGACTCAGAGCTGATTATTTGAGTTTTAATTCCACCTCAAAGCTTTGGAATGAAAACCAGCACATTTTAGTATTGTAAAATAAAAGCAGAGAAGACCCTCTAGTTCTCCCAGGAGTAACCTCTATGTGTTGCCAACCCTAGAGCACATGAAGAGCAGGCACTTTGGCTTCTGTATTTCAGGTCCTTAATGATCACCTTCTCCCATCGATTTACAGCTGCTGGCTCCAGTGGATCCTTGGACCGAAAAGGAAAGGGACTCCAGGAAGGTGGTGGAAGCAGGGAGCCCTCTTGCGATGCTGCTGAACATCTGGGACTCTAATGCTGCCAAAATTCCTCGAGGAATTACAGCTTGTGGAGGAGAAGAAACAGTTGCTGGATTCCTCCTTCAGTTCTAATATTCTGTATGTCAGTACGCCCGTTAAATTGGGAAGTGCCTTAGAAGGGGCCCCAGGAGCTGTTGCCACGCAGGTGCGCACAGTGTAGGCAAGGGCTGGTCCGCAGGCGTTTGTGTCCTCTCATGGTTAATACCTGAATCGTGTTACTGCTGGAGCCACCTCCAAGCTGGGTGGTGAGATGACCAGCAGAATAGGTGGGTGTCAGAGCTGGAGAGCTGTGATCAGGTGTTTTGATCGACACGGAGGGAAACTCCCAAGTTCAAAGCCCTTTCAGCAGTGATTTATATTTAAAGGCAGGAATCGGAATCAGCTCCACACAATAACTCTGTTTCCAACCTTGAGGACTGTTAGTAAATCCTTAATCCCTTCAAAATGACTTATTTGGTACTGTTTAGTGCTAAACAGTAAACTTTTAAATCAGAATGCTTAGCAGTGTTAAATCAGAAAGCTCATTACCTCTTTTTCAGCTGCATTATAAACTATTATCTCTTTAATGGAAGCAACTTCACTAGAGAGGATTTACCTTCCCTAAACACCTTTTTGATTGGTGTTAAATATACTTTTGCCCTTTAATTCTTCTCCAGTGAATGGAGGCTGATAAAGGAGTTGCTTTGCCTGGAGCACGTGTCAGATCAGCCAGTGGCTCGGGGCAGCCCGCTTGTGCTTGGAGCTCTGGCAGAAGGTGAAGGCTTCCTCTTACTCCTCAGCCTTACCCGGTGTTTGAAGGCTGAAAATTGAAATTGGGAATCTTATCCAAAATGTGTCAGACTTACCAGTCACCTCTCCTTGGGCTCCTGTTCGGGGTTTATCTGAACCTGCTGATGTCAATATCCGTGCAGGATGCTAGTGAACGTGTCTCTTTGGCTGTTGGGAGCACAATGAGTATGTCAGTTTGTGTTCTTCGTCTTCAGGGTGGATTTATCAGCGAGTACTTGGTACTTTCTGCTTCATTAGTATTCTGTTTCATCTCTGTTCCTTACCAAAGAGCTGGTCGTGTTTCTGAGATTTTTCTTGGTTAACAACTAAATAGCAGCAGCAACAACAAAAGAATATGTGGTTTATCATTAAATTTTCCATTCAAAGATTTTCCTTTCATCTCTAAGTTTCCTTACAGTTTCCTGCATTTAATATTTTCTGATGTGTATTCATGTTGTTGTCTGTATCCCCTTTTTTCCTTTTAGAATACGCTGTCATTTTAATTGCTGCTTTTATTTCTGCATTTTGTTGAAGGGGTTTCCAGCCAGGCTTGGCTTTTCTGACTGCAGCATCCCCGTTGTGGTTACAGCTTCTTTACGCTTCATAAACCCTGAACTCCTCGCTTTTGCTCTGATGTTTATCCACATTTCTGCTACTTGATAATTCCATTCATAGTGTTGACTTAGGAAAATGATCATTTTTTTAAGTAAAAATCTATTTTTGAGTGAATTTGGAGAAAATGAAACTGTCAAGAAGCCACAAGTCTAAAACCTGTCAATACTGAACATTTTCCTGCTCTCCATCCTTTTCATGGTGTGGCTGCAAACTGTGAGTGCGGTGGCAACGGCAGGGACATTGTAGATGTTTTGCAGAGCCCACTGATTTTACTTCTTGGAGCAGTGGAGATTTTTCTGCTGGATAATTTGATTGCCCTCTCGTTACCTAGCACTGCTGATAACACTGCCTCAAACTTGTCAGACCGTTCCTGCTCCACCGCTGAAAAGTTTGGGAAAGGTTTAAAGAGAACTGGATAAAATACGGTTGCACTTGCCAGCTGACAGCTTTTGATAAGACAGCCCAAATGCTGCTCCCTGCTTGTTTTGTTTGCCCTGTAAAGTTTTCTGCCTTTTTTATGTGCTGCTTAATTTTATGAAGCTAAAGAAGTGGTTTGTTCTGTCAGGTTTAGCTGGGTGGGAAGCCTGAGGAGCAGCTCAGGTGAACATCTTCGGTGCCTTTTGTCCTTCTTGTGTTTAACAAACTATTCTGGATGTTGTAAACGGTGTTTGTATTGCTCTGAAAGTGGAAAAGGTGGTTGGGAGAGGGGTTCAGAGGGAATCCATTTGGGTGATTGGCAGCAACCAGGATAATGTAGAGGCCAGTGCTGCAGCTGGGAAGGTGCTGCCTTGGCGGGAGGCTCAAACTGCCTCGTACCCTACGATTTCTGCAAGGGAACGGTGAAGCAAATACTCTGTGTCTGCTCAGATGGGTCAAGCAGCCTCCAGCACCTGTCCCAGCCTCTTTCCACCTCACTCCCCCTCTCTATATTTACCCAGGGGGAACTTTCCAAGAATGGAAGTGGTAAGATAAAACCCTTCAGGGGCTAAAATTAGTCTAAGCACCCTGTCCCTTCTCCCCGCGGTGGCATTTCAGCTGTGAGCTTGACAGCCTCTGTTGTGCCGGTCACACAGAGTGGACCTCCAGCCCCAACACATCAAGATCCTCCCTTTTTCTCTTTTTTGTTTAAACCGAGGGAGAACTTGCCATGGGACTGCCACTGCCTCTCCTGCCTTGGCTGTGAGCGTCACCTACCTCCCAGAGGTAAGGAAGGCATCATCATAATGACACCTAGGTAGCGTTGGGCAGTTGAAGGTAACTTGGTAACCAGTTGTAAAAGCATGCGTGTGTTCTCTGTCACCTTTAGCTCTGCAGATGCATGGACAGCTTCCTTCAGCTCAGGAGGTGACAACTCTGGTTTGGGCTCAAGGAACATCTGTGAGCTCCTCACGTGAGTGCTTATGCTGTCAAAGGAATGTCCCTTTGGAGATGCTTATTTGTGTGTTAGGAAATGTTACAACTGGTTTCTTGGGGTTTTTTTTTGGCTTTTCTGGATTATTTCCTTTGGGAATATAACTGGACCTTCTTTTTGAATTGAATCTAAAATGACCTCCCCCACCCCATTAGCCATGTAGGTAGGGGGTTTCCAAAGCTCCAGAGCTTGTTATCAGTGTGTCTGATACATAACAGTAATGTTGTAATTTCACATATTTCTGTATCAATTGTCTGGGATAGTGTAACAGGTGATTTTTATTTTTTTTTGCCATCACTCGCTGCCATCAAATTTGCTCTACTTGCCCAAGATGTGAAGCTGAGCAGATGGCCTCATGCAGGGAATTCCTCCGAGCTTGCACGTCTTGCCACCGCAGGCGGATGTGGGACAAGCCTTCCGTGACTGCTGTGTTACCCTCAGGCTCGTATGCAGAAAGAGGCTAATTGCTTGGTGCAGCTCCTTGCCTCCTCCAAGGGAGGATCAGAAGAACGGCCTGAGAGAGACCAAACTCTGCCACCACTGCCTCTCCCCGAGAAATTCTGTGATGCTAGGGGATTGTGACGTAACAAGAAATTCCTCTGCCCTTCCCGGCGGGTGCCATTTCCCAGCTGCTCAGGTGCCGGCCGAGGCATTGCATTCCTCTCCCCTGCTGCTGCTCAGCCACGGTGAGGCCAGATCTTGCACTGAGTGCCTGGCAAACGCCTTGGGGTTTGGTCCTAGCTGCAGTGTGATCAGCTCAGCATCCCCTCGCCTTCCTCCCTCCACCCTGTACCCCCTGCTATAAAAATCCCACATCCTCCTTGTAGCCGCGCTCCTCAAGCTCAAGTAAGCAGGAGAGAGGAGAGGGTTTGCTGAATTCAAACACTGATACTGGTTTTGGGAAGGGCGATGCTGAAAGCCCTTAATCAAACCAGCCACCTTCACATTTACTTCATCTTCTTTCTCAAAATCCAGTGCCTTTAAAAGTGGCAGGGTGTAAAAACTGTGCCATGCTGCTGGTTCCTAAATTAAAACCCCTCCAAATTTTCTGTGGGTCCCAAAATACTTGGAAGTGCAGGTGGTGCTGAGGGTTCCAACAGCAGCCTTGGCCGATACGAAGCAGAGGTGACTCCAGCTGTTTTCCAGTGTGCAGCCCCGAGAGAACAGCTGGATGGGGTGACTTTGGGGAAACTGGGTGGCTTCATCTACCAGTGGGGTGCAGAGTCCTCGCAAGAGCCTGTGGCTACCCAGGAACTTTCCTGGGCTCAAGGTCTGAGTGTCCCATGTGTAGTCCCATACTCTTTACCAGCTCAGGGGCTAGCAGTACGGCATTAAATAGTTTTAAAAAATAAATTAAAAGCCTTTGAGCTCTGCCATGCAGTGTTTGAACTCCAGCGCTAGATTCTTGATCACAACATTTTAAGGGGAAGTGGCCCACGTATGTGCTACAGCAAGAACCTCCGTCTTTGCCTTAGCCCTTCACCAGCAGTGAAGCATGTCAGAAGCATCGTAATCCAGTGTTATTTGTTCTTTTTTCTTTTCTTTGAGAGTCTTCCTTGAATTGTGTATAAAAAAAATTTAAAAAATACAAAGATTATAGTGGTGTCAGGGAGCTGGTTCTAATGCTGTGGTGGTGTTTTTGTTGTCCCGTAGATCTTCGGCTTTACCGTTTACGACGAAAGTGGTACCTGGGTGACAGACCAGAAAACAATGAGCCTACTGGATCTCACTAAAATGTTCTCCATGCTCCAGCCCAGAGAAGATGAAGAAGACAACGGAGAAAGTGAGGAGCTGAACCGAGCAGTATCCAAGGATGATTACCAAACCCTCGATAACCTCTTGTCCCAAGACAGGTACAAGAGGTTCATCAACTGCCAGAGCGGCTGGGGTATACCCAGCACCCCCCTGCGCCTGGCCGCCACCTGGGGCTGTCTCAGGAGCATGAAGGTCCTCTTGGCCCACGGGGCGGAAGTGGACAGCCTGGACGTGAAGGCTCAAACCCCACTCTTCATGGCGGTCAGCAACGGCCACTGGGAGTGCGTGAAGGTTCTCCTGGAGGCAGGGGCCAATCCCTCCGGCAGCATCTACAACAACTGCTCGCCGCTGCTCATCGCCGCAAGGGATGGGGACGTGGACATCCTGCGGCAGCTCCTGGACCACGGTGCAGAAACCAACGTTCAAGCGCGGCTGCCTGAATGGGCTACCAACTCAGCGACTTGTTCTGGTCCCCTCTACCTCGCTGCCGTGTATGGGCACCTGGAGTGCTTTAAGATGCTCTTGCTCTACGGCGCTGATCCTGACTATAACTGCACCGAGGAGAGGGTGATCGCCCAGATCAAGGAGCCCAAGTCTCTGCTGGAAATCTGCCTGAGGCACGGCTGCAGGCCTGAGTTCATCAAGCTGCTCATTGACTTTGGAGCCAACGTGCACTTGCCCAACGTCGTGGTAGATGAGATAGCACCTCGCAGTGAAGGCCTGGAGCTGCTGTTGCAGGCAAGAGGTAATCCACGTGCATGGCCCCGGGGCTGGAAACGGGCATGAATTTTATTCATTTGGATGCAAGTTGCTTCAGATTCTCCTTCCCTTTACCTCTGCTTCCCCATAGCTTCAACCCAGGCTTTCCTACAAGCTTTGACTCCCTTTGCACCATCAGTTGAGCGCATGGATCTCTCTGGTCTTAAACTCTTTAATATTATCACTATTTTACTCTGAACTCTTATTTTTCTCTCTCCCCGAATGATTACTGTCTTCAGGCCAGACAAAACATGTCTACAGTACTGAACACAGCAAGAGAAGAACATCATGGGTTTATGGAGAATAGGTCCACCACCGGTGATTAAATCTGATGGCTTGGGTACCCATGCTGCCACAGGGAACTCCTAGAACAGATAGCTGGGATTTGGGGGAGAGTGTCACGGAACAGCTTGTTTCTAATAAATGTCCAGCAAACATCCCCAATTTCCAGTGCTGCCCGTGGCTGGAGGCAGGCTGCCTTGGTTTGGGTCTGGGCTGTGACTCGGTGAGGCCACCACCTACATTTATGTGGTTCTCTTTCCTCTTGGACTCACCACAGCATCTGCTTTTTGTGAATATTTCTAGACACTGGCTAAAGAAGCTGCCTTCAGTGAGGGTTGGGGCTGGTCTGGAGCACACAGGGCTTTCTGCATCCTGTTTTTTCCACTTAATATAAATCCCTTGGGTTGAAGGTTGCTTTTTGCCATTCTTCTTCTTCCTGCTGCTCAACTTTGGCTCTCCTGTGCAGGAAAACTGCACTTATTTCTGTCTGACAGTGGGAGATCTCACCTCTGTACACCCAGCTCCTGTGAAACGCGTGCTGCAGAGCTGGTGGCTGAACATGTGGCGCAACCAGCCCTGGCAAAGATGTTTCGTTTTGCTCTGTCGATGTCTGTTTGCTTGGGATAGCGCTTGGGTTGGAGGTGGGCGGGCTTGTGTGTCTTGAAGGTGACCATCTCGTTTCTCTTCCTTCTCCTTACGCAGCTCATCCCAAGTCCTTGATGTCTCAGTCCAGGCTGGCAATAAGGCGTCTCCTGAAGCAAGCTGGTCACCTGCACCGCCTCAGCGAGCTGGAGATCCCGACAGTCCTCATAAACTACCTCCAACACCATGAGTGATACCTGCCCCAGCTGAGCTGAGCACCTGAATTAAAAGCTGCTGTGGCACCTGCATGGTGTGAAACCACCGCCAATGCCTGGTCACAAATAATTTTTGCTTACGAGGTGTTTCCAAAAAGCAAGGACCCGTGTGAAAAGATGGTGAGGGAAGAGGGGGAGCAGCAGGGTCTGGCTTTAACCCCTCGTTACTGAGGGATTTTACCTCTTTAAGGGATTCTGGTTGAAGGGGCTGGGAAAAGGTGCAGAGGGAGAGGGGCAAAGGCTGATTTACCCAGGACCCTGGGGACACCTGTGTGCAAAGCCCGGGCAGGGGCTAGGTCAGGACCCAGAGGGAACCCTCTTCAGCCTCCTGCCTGTCCTCTCCCACCCCAGCTTTCTCTTTAACCATCAT